>NC_053026.1:183708549-183790563 GCF_003073215.2 Triticum urartu | reverse complement strand
TGGCATGGATTAGAATTGTGGACCCCTCAAAATGCTAAGGACACATATTGGCTCAAGCTCAAGACTCTACATTTTACTTTTAGTGACCCAAGATCACATTGAGTCCATAGGAAAAGCCAATACTATTAAAAGGGGATGAGGTGTTGCTTAATGGCTTGCTTGCTCAAAATGCTTAGTGATATGCTCCAAAAACCCTCAACCACTTTCTCATATCCACATATGTTCCAAATCAAAGTCAAATTCGGCCCCACCAAAATATTCTATCCGGCGCCACCGAGTTCACTTGACATAGCCACTGCCACAAACCCTAGTCACATCGATCTCACCGACAGGGATCTCGGTCTCACCGAGATGGGATTGCAAACTCTCTGTTTCCCTTCATAACGTTTCGGTCCAACTGAGATGAGCGATCGGTCCCGTTGAGTTCGCAATGCAAACTCTCTGTTTCCCCTTCATAACGTTTCGGTCTCACCGAGATGAGCAAATCGGTCCCACCAAGTTTGCCTGACCAACTCTCTGGTTAGCTTATTACCAAAGTCAGTCCTAACGAGTTTGTGTAATCAGCCTCACCGAGATTACATTATGCCCTAACCCTAATGAAATCAGTCCCACCGAGTTGACATGTCGGTCCCGCTGAAAGGCCTAACGATCACATTTTGAGCTAAATCGGTCTGACTGACTTTTCTGATTTGGTCTCACCGAGTTGGGTGAATTGTGTGTAACAGTTAGATTTCATGTGGAGGCTATATATACCTCTCCACCCTTCCTTCATTCACGAGGAGAGCCATCAGAACATGCCTACACTTCCAGCATACCTTTTCTGAGAGAGAACCACCTACTCATGTGTTGAGGTCAAGATATTCCATTCCAACCACATGAATCTTGATCTCTAGCCTTCTCCAAGTTGCTTTCCACTCAAATCATCTTTCCACCAAATCCAAAACTATGAGAGAGAGTTGAGTGTTGGGGAGACTATCATTTGAAGCACAAGAGCAAGGAGTTCATCATCAACACACCATCTATTACCTTTTGGAGAGTGGTGTCTCCTAGATTGGTTAGGTGTCACTTGGGAGCCTCATTCAAGATTGTGGAGTCGAACCAAGGAGTTTGTACAGGCAAGGAGATCGCCTACTTCATGAAGATCTACCCTAGTGAGGCAAGTCCTTCATGGGCGATGGCCATGGTGGGATAGACAAGGTTGCTTCTTTGTGGACCCTTCGTGGGTGGAGCCCTCCGTGGACTCGCGCAACCGTTACCCTTCATGGGTTGAAGTCTCCATCAACGTGGATGTACGATAGCACCACCTACCGGAGCCATGCCAAAAATCTCCGTGTCTACATTGTGTTTGCTCCCTCCAAACTCCTCCCTTTACCTTCATGTGCAATGTTTTACATTCCGCTGCTATACTCTTCGACTTGCATGTGTAGGTTGACTGCTTGACTTGTGCTAAGTTGTTAAAATCTGCCAAGACTTAAAATTGGGAAAATGCTAGATTTTATTTGGTCAAGTAGTCTAATCACCCCCCTCTAGGCATACTTTTGATCCTACAAGTGGTATCAGAGCTTTGGTCTCCATTTGCCTTGATTTCCATAGCTTTTTGTGATCATAGCCTTGGTTTCACAACCTAGGAGAGTATGGTGTCTAGCGAGGGAAATTACCACCGTAGAGGTCCTTACTTTGATGGTACTAATTTTGCTAGTTGGAAGCATAAGATGAAAATGCATATTCTTGGATGTAACCCCGTCGTTTGGGCTATTGTGTGTATTGTCTTGCAAGGTGTATTCTTTGATGGGAGAGAACCGAACCGTGAAGCTACCGTGGAAGAGTTGAAGATGATGGAATACAATTCTCAAGCTTGTGATATCCTGTTCAATGGATTGTGCCCCGAAGAATTCAACAAAATTAGCCGTCTTGAGAATGCAAAGGAAATTTGGGATACTTTTATTGATATGCACAAAGGTACCAACTCCGTCAAGGAATCCAAATTGTATGTGCTTCAAAGTCAACTTGACGAGTTCAAAATGAAGGATGGTGAAGGTGTCACTGAAATGTACTCTAGGCTCACTCTCATCACAAATGAGATTACCGGCTTAGGAAGTGAAAAGATGACCGATAGATTCATCATCAAGAAGATCCTAAGAGCCTTGGATGGAAAATATGATACCATGTGCACATTGATCCAAATGGTGCCCAATTACAAAGATCTCAAGCCTACGGAAGTCATTGGAAGAATTGTTTCTCATGAGATATCACTCAAGGATAAGGAAGAGCTTCACAACAAGTCAAGTGGTGCTTACAAAGCCTCATGTGATGCTCCCACATCTTCAAGTGAGAAACAAACCTCCATGAGGAATTGAACCTAATGGTGAAGAATTTCAACAAGTTCTACAAGAGTAGAAGCAAGGAAAGAAGTTCCAAGTCAAGGTCCTACAATGACAAAGATCTTCAAGTTGTGAACATAATTGCTACAATTGTGGAAGACCCAGACACTACTCCAATGAGTGTACGGATCCCTACAAAAGAAGAGAAGATTAGTAGAAGAGAAGAATCACCACCCAGAGAAAGGAGGAGTAGAGATGATCGTTATGAACGAAGAACCTCTCACAGAAGCAAGGATTCGGAAAGGAAGGACAAATCATCAAAGAGCTACACAAAACGAAGACATCAAGCTCATGTTGGTGAATGGGTCACTACTAGGAAAAGGGTTATAGCTAATATGGACATTAATGGCGCACCATGTATGTGGTGCGCCACTGCTATATAGCAGTGGCGCACCAGATACAGGTGCGCCATTAGTGTCCTCATTACTAATGGCGCACCAGACACACGGTGCGCCATTACTAGCAAATTTTTATTTTTATTTTTCCAAAACTATTAATGGCGCACCAGGGCACAGTGCGCCATTACTAGTTTTAACTAGTAATGGCGCACCACACGCTCCGTGCGCCAGTACTAACAAAAAAATTACTTTTTTTCAAAACTAGTAATGGTGCACCTTTGTGAAGTGCGCCATTACTAGTTCAAACTAGTAATGGCGCACCACAACCACGGTGCGCCACTACTAACAATTATATATATATATATATATTGCAAAACTAGTAATGGCGCACCCCTAACTGGTGCGCCATTAGTAACCAGGGTTGTTAATGGCGCATTTTTAGGTGGTGCGCCATTAGTAACCTGAGACCAGCTAGATATTTTGGACAGCCACTTACCACACACACTTTCCCCACTTCATTCTCTCCACCTCCTCCTCCAAGCTTGTCTCGGCTGCCTCCTCCTCCTCACCTCATTTGCACCATAGATTCACCCAAGTTAAGTGGTTAAATTACCTTTTCTTTGATAGCTAAGTAAGGGGAAAGCTTTCTTTATGTTGTAGATATACTTTTATCTCCCTCCAACAACGTGCACATGCACTTTTTATGGCCTAGCTAGATCTACGTATGTTTGTGGTGTTGCATATGTTTGTGCTATTGCATATATGTTTGTGTTTGCAGGTATATTTGAAATGCGATAGTTGCCAATATTTTGCCGGAATGTTGATTCATTTCCGTTTCGGCGAGAATTTGGCACTATGCATTCTTTTTGGTCCTATTTTTAGGAAAAGTCATGCCAATTTTTTTTCTTGGTTCTAAAATATCGTTTTGCTCTACCCCGCAGGCGACCATGGTACGCACGATGACCGAAGGCATTGTGAATAGGTTTTTGAGCTCTGCAAAGGCCGAGATGCTTCAAAAGAACAAGACAGAGATAAGATGTCCGTGTCGAAGATGCAAGCTGAAGAGCCTTATTGCGGACCCGGATTCCGGACAGGTGTGGGACCACCTACTCTTGCGTGGTTTCATGGATGGCTATCGGTGGCGAGGTGATGAATATGACTATGAAGTCGTCCATGGGGGCCGGGAAAGAAATGAGGAAGGGCAGCAAGACAACCACTGCGGCGAGGGCGGGCGAGAAGACGAAGAATCTCCAGGACATGATCACGATGGTGATGTTGTACACAGTCATCATGTAGAAGATGCCGGACATGATGATGAGGAAGATCAAGACGAAGGGCATGATCATGAAGATGAAGATGCCGGAGCAGACGATGATGGACCATTGATGGGCTGGGTGCAGGACCCTCATATTCAAGAGCTGCTTCTCAAGCAGACGGATAACGCAAGAGCTGCCGCCCGAGAGAAAGCCAAGATGGATCAACTGGAGATAGACGCGGTTACTCCATTGTATGAAGGATGCAGGCCCGAGGATACCTGCCTGAAAGTAATGCTCATGGCTCTGGAGGTGAAGGTAAAACACAAAATGACCGATGCATGCTTCGACGAGAACATGTCATTCTGGCATGAACATCTTCCCAAGGGGAACAAGTTCCCGACCAGTTTCGAGGAGGCGAAGAAAATCGTGTGTCCTCTGGATTTACCGCACGTGAAATACCATGTGTGCATGAACAATTGCATCATTTATTGGGGCGAGCACACGGATTCTACCATATGTCCGGTGTGCGGCGTCACTCGATACAAGAAGAGGAAGAAAGCTCCTCGAAAAGTGGTGTGGTACTTTCCGATCACTCCTCATCTGCAGCGGTATTTCGTGGACCCTAAGCTAGCAAAGCTCCTGCGTTGGCACGCGGATAGGGAGGAGAAGAAGCGAGAAGATGACGGAAATGATCCGGAGATAAATAAAAAAGACAAGATGCTGAGTCACCCAAAGGATGCGAGCCAGTGGCAAGCGTTGAACTTCGAACACCCAGAATTTGGGGCCGATCCAAGGAACATCGTGCTGGGCGCGAGCACCAATGGAGTTAATCCGTTTGGTAGCCAGAGAAGCACACATAGCACCTAGCCTGTGTTTGTGTGGATGTACAACCTTCCCCCCTGGTTGTGCATGAAGAGGAAGTACATTCACATGAGTATGCTAATTGAAGGGCCGAAACAACCAGGGAATGACATCAATCTGTATCTGGGGCTGCTGAAAGAGGAGCTAGACACGCTGTGGAAAACGACAGCCAATACGTTGGACGCCGCAGAGAAAGAATATTTCTCAATGAGAGTTGCACTGCTCACGATAGTGCACGACCATCTCGGTTACGGATATCTCGCGGGGCAGGTGGTCCACGGATTTTCTGGATGCGTTAGGTGCATGGATGACACAATGTATCACCAGCTAGATAAAGATCTTGGGTCTTCGAAAACCGTGTTCATGGGACATCGAAGGTGGCTTCGCGACGATGACCCATGGAGAAAACAAAAGGATCTGTTCAATGATGAAACCGAACCCCGAAGACGCCCGCGTACGAGGAGCGGCGAGGAAATAGACGAGCTGTTGAAAAATTGGAAAGATTGCTCACTGCCGGGAAAGAAGCAAAAGGCTCCAGAGCCGAGAAAGAAGTGAAAGGCGCCAGAGCCGCTGATGAAGGTATGGAAAACGAGGTCTGTTTTCTGGGACTTGCCGTACTGGAAGATCCACCGTGTGCCTTACAGCCTTGATGTCATGCATATCACGAAGAACGTGTGCGAGAGTCTGCTTGGTACCCTGCTCAACATGCCAAAGAGGACCAAAGATGGGCCGAAAGCAAGGGCAGACTTGAAATCAATGGGCATCAGGGAGGAGCTTCACGCTAATGATGATGATGATGAGGCGAAGTAGGACACGGAAAGTCGGCGCAGAGGCAAAAAGGCCAAGAAGACCGGAAATGACTACCCTCCCACGTGCTTCACTCTAAGTCAGGAGGAGATCGAGCAGTTTTTCACCTGCCTCGTAGGAGTAAAACTTCCTTACGGTTACGTGGGGAAGATAAGCAGATACCTAGACTCAGCGAAGCAGAAGTTCAGTGGGATGAAGTCTCACGACTGTCATGTGCTGATGACGCAGATACTTCCAGTTGCAATCCGTGGGATCATGGACGCGCACGTCCGTGAAACGCTATTTGGCCTATGCAACTTTTTCGACGGCATCTCTTGGAAGTCGGTTGGCATGAGGCAACTCAGAAGGCTACAGGAACAGATCGTGGTGATACTATGCGAGATTGAGATGTACTTCTCGCCCACATTCTTCGATGTTATGGTGCATCTGCTGGTCCATATCGTGGAGGATATCATCGAACTCGGGCCGACGTTCATGCACAGCATGATGCCATTCGAAAGGGTGAATGGTGTCATCAAAGGATGCGTTCGCAACATGTCATGTCCAGAGGGAAGCATAGCCAGGGGCTTTCTGACCGAAGAGTGCATCTCCTACTGCACGAATTATCTAGGCGTCGAGAACCCCGTTGGTCTGCCCGTCAACAGGCACCTCGACAGGCTCGCTGGATGGGGTCACCATGATGGTCGCGGCGAAATGCATGTCGACTTCGAGGGTCGACTCGCCGACTTTGAAAGAGCAAACCTAGTCGCGCTACAACACATAGACGTGGTCGATCCTTGGGTGGTAGAGCACAAAACCTTTATTGAGAAGACGTACAATGACCGAGGCCAACAGAGGACGGACGGAGATATAATGAAAGAGCACAACTCATGTTTCACGCGTTGGTTCAAGGAGAAGCTTCTGCCGTACCCTTTACATGAGGATTCTTCCGCGGAAGAAAAACTCATATTCGCCTTGTCACAGGGCACCGAGCACAACCTGATGACCTATGAGGCATACAATATCAACGGCTACACATTCTACACCGAGGACAAGGACATGAAGAGCGATGGTTATTAGAACTCTGGGGTAACGATGGAATCCTACACCGGTAACGACAAGGACAGATACTACGGAAGGATCTGGGAGATCTGGGAGCTGAGCTACGCTGGAGAGAAGGTCCCGATGTTCCGTGTCAGATGGGCCAAGAGCGTCCTAAAAGAAGACCGGTATTTCACCACCATGGTTATACCCGAAGCCAAATCCAAGTCCGCGGGCGCAAACGTCACCGCGAAAAATGAGCCATGGGTACTGGCTTCCCAAGTGGACCAATGCTTCTTCATTACCGACCCGTTAAAGCCTAGTCGTGTTGTCGTGAGGAGAGGCAAAACGAAGATCATCGGAATGGATGGAGTCGCGAATGAGCAAGACTTCGGCAAGTACGGCGACCCGAAGATGGAACATGACGACAACGATGAAGTGCCATACACCACAAGAAGAAGCAGGACTACCCTACCTAAAGGACGTCCGTTCAATAGAAGAACTCCATTTGCGAAAAAGAAGGGCAAGAAGATTGTGAAAAGATAGCTAGCTAAGATCGATTGTATTTAAATCGTAGTCTTTATTTCTCGATTGTATTTCGACATTTTGAAATGATATTTCTTCTGTTCTAGTCCTCATGAATATTTATTTATGTGTTTATTCTGGTATTGAATTTCTAACTCACAAAAAGTATTGAATTTGTTAATATTTTTTGAACTCATGAATATTCTTCCCCCCTGGGTGGTGCGCCATTGTTATTCTTCCCCCCTCTATCCCTTTTCCCCTCGCCCCCCGCGCTAGATCCCCCTCCATCTCGATCCCCGGCCCTCACCAGATCCCCCTTGCCGCCGCCGACCCCCCGCACACACCCCCGCTCCACCGCCGTCGATGACCCCCCGCACCCTCCCCCGCTCCAACCTAGGTTAGGCTAGGTCGCGTCGCGCCCCAACCCCATTCGCCGCAGCCGCCCCACCCCACCCCACCGGCAGCTACACCTTGTTCCACCGCCATGACGAGGAAGCCGGAGTCCGGAGGTGGAGACTTCGGCAGGGCTACTCGCAGTCCAACGACGGCTGACAACGAACGCCAACCACCGCCTCGTCAATGAATGTAAATGCTCCCTCCCTCCCTCCTCTACTCCTCTCCTCTATATAGTGTAATAATTTTTATCAATAAAAAATAATTAAAAAAGGTTACTAATGGCGCACCAGGAGAGGGTGCGCCATTGTTATCAATAAAAAATAAAAAAAAAGTTACTAATGGCGCACCAGGAGAGGGTGCGCCATTGTTATCAATAAAAAAGTTACTTATGGCGCACCCCTTGGTGGTGCGCCATTGCTATGGATGTACTTATGGCGCACCCCTTGGAGGTGCGCCATTGCTATGACTTTCCCCCTCTATCCCTTTCCCCCTCGCCAGATCAAATCCCTAGCCCCCTCGCCCCCCGTGCCAGATCCCTTTCCCCCACGCCGCCGACGATCCCTTTCCAGCGCGCCCCGCCCCCACCTCCAGCGCTCCTCCACCCATCACCACCGCAGCTCTTCCACCCCTCACCACCGCAAGCCGCTGCCAACCCTGAGCATCCACCACCTCGGCCGCCGCCCCCAACCAATCGTGGTGCGCCCCCCGCCTCCTTCTTTGTCGCCGCCCCCGTCTCCGTCGCGGTCTTCGTCGCCGCCCCTGTCTCCGTCTTCGTCGCTGCCACTCCCAAGCATCCACCACCACCGTTCTTGTCGTCTCCACCAAGGTGAGACCCGCTTTGCCATCTTTGTTATGTTCCTCGGCATCCCTAGGTGGCGGCGTGTAGTGTAGGGTAAGGTGGCCTCTCTTGTTTTTTGCGGTCACTACAATGTTGTTCTGTTCTATAATAGAAACAACAACGGGGGGAAATCGATGGCATGGCATCGCATAGCCCGATTCTTCCTTCTGAATGATGGTAACAGTGGGTGGGGATGCGGATTGGTTGGACACCAAATTAGGCATACAGATGCATTTCAGTTTGATTTGGGCAATAGGGGCTTGCCATCTTACCTATGCTGCTAATGAAAATGGTTGTGAGTTTTTCGCATCGCGATGACCCATCAGGCATATAGGAGGGATCACCAGACTACAAGGGGTCCTAGTTGTTGGAATCTTAAATACTTGTTTGTGTGGTTGATAGATAGGGGTGGCTATGCTATTGACAATACATGAGTAGTTAGATCATGCTTGTTGGTGTTTACTGGCAAGAATGTTGTGACAATAGATGATGCTGGCTCTGCCCTGCCATTTTTCTTTAGTTCTGTTTGTAGTTTCGGTGTTAGGTGTCATTTTCTCAAGTTTTGCGTCCTACAAATTCACTTTGTGCACAATACTCCTTCCAAGCACTCTTTGTTTCTTAATTTTGCTGAAGCAGTCACACAAGCTTTTAAGTAATTACAGCAACATTGCTAGTTTGTTTGACTGCATATTTTTCTAGGAACTACACATTTACATCCTCTGAAGTACACAACTTCTTATTTGGCTGCTTATTTTTCCTTGCATCTATATTTTCACAGGAACTTTTCCTACTTTTGTGTACTATAATGCACTAAAATACAGGGTATTTTCTTTCCAACAACTTTTGAGTGCACAACCATAGCCCTCCATTAAGAATGTAATCTCCAGAAAATAGTGGTAGGTACAACTTCCAAGCTACAACACTAAACAACCGAAAGATTTCAATATATATGATTGTTGGTTTTTAACCTTGGTTGCCATTGTTTCTATTTGTAACTGTCTAAAGAATGACTCATGTTGTTTGTGCTATTGGCTTCCTAACAATCTCTAAGTGAAAGCAACTAGCTGGAGTAGATTTGTGCACACAATACTCCTTCCAAGACAATTTTCTTCCAAGGAGTAGTTTCAGTTTGCTTGCAAGGAGTAGTTTCAGTAAAGTTTCAACATGGTTTCAGTATAGTTTCAGTAGCCGATTTGCTATTCACTTTGTGCTATTAGTTTGCTTCCATCTTTGTGCCCACTCTAAAGAGTATTCGTATATGCTTGGAACTAAACAGAATTATACAATGAACTTCTGTAGGCTGATCTGAGTTGGACCATCCTCTGCAGCCAACTTCTCTTTGGCAAGACAAAGAAACGAGAATCAGGGTATGGTTTCATGGCTAGAAGATATATTGATGTACCCCGAGTGAAGGGAAGGAGTTTGCTGGGTTTTGTCTCCGACCATCATGTCGTGATGATTTTGCAGGTACCCCGAGAGGCCCTTGAGTTCGCTGGAATGTCGATTAACTTCCATTCCGGCAAATTCGGGTACTCCATATGTCCTATTTTCAGCAAAGGTCATGCTGAAATTTTCCGTGAATTTTAGCATGACTTTGCTAAAAATAGGACATATGGGGTACTTGCGACTAATGCATGGTCCGGGGTATCTTAGTACTTAATTAAGTAGGATCAACTGCCTCTTGTGTTATACATATAGAAGTGTGATATCAACTCATAGTTATTACTCTATCTGTCACCATATATGTGTATCCAACCTTGTGAACTTGTTTCATTTTGTAGTCTGTGTTAACTCAAGTATGTGTGATATATATACATATGTGTGTGCCTGTGATATAATACTCTGTTTGGCATAGTTTAACCCGCAAGTTGCCTTCTCTGTTTCTCTGGCTGTGAGGGGGTAGCATGATCAGAAGCACCAGCGCTCTTTTCCTAGGCACTCGAGTAGGCGGTGCTGCCGATGCGATCTGCCATTTAGAGTACCCATATATATCAGTCAACCTAGGGTGCCTCGGCATCGATAAACCCTAAATGATGAAAACTTAACTTAGCATTTAGGGTGCTTCAGCGTCGACAAACCCTAAATGATAAAACCTTGGCTTTTAGTGTGCCTCGGTGTCGATAAAAACCTAAATGATGAAAGCTTAGGCTTTTAGGGTGCCTCGGCATCGACAAAGCCTAAATTATAAAAGCTTAGCTTTAGGATGCCTCGGTGTCGACAAACCCTAAATGATGAGACCATGATAATTCCTCACAAACCCTAAATGATCAGATCTTGTTCCTTGACAATAACCAACTTTTTGACCAAACTTTTTTCCTATTTAGAGCGAAACATGGCCAACAACGATGAGGCCGGCGGTTCGGGCAAGGCATTCTGGGAGCTGTCCCAGGAGATGGAGGAAGAACCTCACCGCTATGAGGACGCCGCCCCCGACACCGATACTGACTACACAACCCCTAGTGGCGTCGGGGATGACACCACTGATGGTGCCGCCGAGCATGCCACCACTGATGATGGCAGCGCACACACAGATGGCAGCCAACCGAAGAGGCAACGGAAGGACCGGCGCCCGAACATGCTCGGCACCGTCAATGAGAAATTTACTGAAGTGTCCTTCGAGGGGCATCCAACGGCGCCCCTAGAAATAGTCAAGGGGTACGTGGGACAGCTTGGGTGCATTCTCCGGAGCACCGTCTCGATCAACATCTAGAACCTAAGGCATCGTGAGCGAGGGAATTTGCGCAACCTCCTCTTCACGAAACTGCACAAACGATACAAGTTGCCCGGTGACTTCGCAAACACACGCCTCTCAGGGAATAAAGTGAATAGTGCTGCCCTCACGAAGATGAGCACGGTCCTGGCTACTTGGAGAGCCTCGGCGAAGAGCATGATTGAAAAAGGTGATAGTTATGAGAAGATCAAGGAGAAAAATCCTTCGATCAGCGAAGATGACTACCGGGAGTTCAAGATCAAGTGCAAGAGCAACGCATCTGCGGAATCAAGTTAGTGGGGGGAAAGAGATGCGGGACTTGAACTTAGGGGTCCACAAACTCGGTCCCGGCTGTTACGGAGTGGTGGAACCTATATGGGACAAGCAGGACGCGGAGCGTGCCGGGCGAGGCCTACCGCCCCTCTTCGAGAAATACCATGACAAGCAGACCAGGAACTATGTCAAGGCCCAGTACAAGATTGACCCGGTAACCAAGGAGCATACCACGGATCTGAAGACCAAGGCGCTTGAGCGTGTTCTGGTAAGGAATACACCCCCACGTAATTAGCTCCATATGGTTGCATTCTAATTAATGAAGCCAAATTTCTAAATGGTTCACGTTTCTTCCGCAGGACACTGAAAGCAGTAGTGTGGGGTCGTCTCAGAGCTCCCCTTTCGACACCCCTTTAAATAGGGTGTTGAACGTAATGAAAAACAAGGATAGGCTCAGTAAGCCGACATCAGCTGGTCGTGTGGCCGGGAAAGGCTTGTCCACGAAATGGTCGGAGTACTATACCACTGGGCGAAAGGAGAGAAAGACCAGCTCGAAAAGCCAGGAGTGTGAGCTCCAACAACTCAAGGCACAAGTGGCGCGGATTCTGGAGATCGTCGAAGAGAAAGTGCGAGACCAACTCGGAGCGACGATAACTGCCATTATGCCTACCTTGGTTTCTGGGCTGCAGGCGTGGATTGCGGGCGGCCAACAGGGGCCGCGCCTGATTCCAGCTTCACGGGCAGCAACTCGCCGGCGGTGCCATTAGTGTCTCCGGCGGAGGCGGCATTGGTGTCTCCTGCGGCGGCGCCGGCATTCCAGCTTAATACACCCGGGTGTGGGAAGAATACACCGGCTGCCACCTCAGCAGCAAGCGACCCCTCCATCACTTGCACGCCTGCCGTTGGCGATGCCTCGACATTAGCCGAGCTCGACGCCATCACGGTAACTAATTAAGCCTCTCGGCCGAAGACTTCATCTCCTTGTCTTTGACTGGGCATCCCTGACGCCCTACATGTTTTCGCAGGGCGCCACCAATGTTCCGTGCACTCTCCTGCACTTCATGAACGACTGTCGGATGTGGGGTTCCGGCAAACCGTTAAGGTCCGAACACTGGGGTGCGCGCGAAGTCTTTCCCTCCTACCCATCTACGCTCTAGCTCACTAGATCTTGCGGACGAACTCGGCGAACTCACAACACAGAAAGACACGGGGTTTATACTGGTTCGGGCCACCGTTGCGGTGTAATACCCTAATCCAGTGTGGTGATGGTGGATTGCCTCTTGGGCTGATGATGAACAATACAAGGGGAGAACAGCCTCCTGAGGTTGAGGTGTTCTTCTGCTTTTGGACTTGTGTGTATCTCAGGGTCCGATGAGATCGCCCCCTTCTACTGCGGTGGCTAGTCCTATTTATATAGGCCCTGGTCCTCTTCCCAAATATTGAGCGGGAAGGGAGCCAACAAGGGCGGGCAAATTTGAGGGGGGACAGCTAGTACGAGCCATCCTGACAAAAGTAGTATTCGCCTACCCAAAGCTCTGGTGGTGACGCCGTCTTGGGCTCCATGATGACCTCCGTCTTGCAGTCCTTGGTCTTGGTCTTGTTGCACCGAAATAGCAACCTTTGCCTGATGCATCAGTACTCCGCGGCTGCGCTTGCCCCCTTTGAACCAAAGAGGAAAGAAGGATGTTGCGCATGCTGGCGCCCGCCTGTCGCCCGCCTATTGTCGATCGTCATGGCTCATGTCACGAGAGCCTCGTGAGGTTCGCCTCGCCTAGATATCTCTGCCCCTCGCGAGCCTGCCTGACTAGACCGTTCGGGAGGAGGTCTTGCATCGTCCGCCTCGCGAGGGTCTTGGATGCTTTGCTGATGAAGATGGGCCGTACGGCCTACTAGCTCCGCCACACCGCGGGCCACATGCAGGCAAGTCTGGGGACCCCCGTTCCCAGGACGCCGACAGTAGCCCCGGGCCCAAGGTGCATGCGGGCTTGGCTTCGCGGCAAGGCCAAGGGTCAAGTTCGAAGCACCACGGGCCCCAAAAGCCTGCGGCCTCGGTTGACGCATGGCGATCCATAGGTCGTGGGTCTCTCCACTTCCCCACGCTGCCTCGACGACTGCACGACTTGACAAGTCCCTACGACACGCAAGGGAAACCATCATTACTTGCGATCGTGGGAGACGCCGGTTGGCCTTCTCTTGCTATAAATGGGGAGGGCGGCGGAGCCCCCGTTGCCCATCTCTTCCTCGCTTGCTCGCTTCTTCTTTGCTTCATTGCTTGCAGTGCCTCCGATGGCGCCATGAAGGAAGTTCTCTGCCGTCGAGAAGGGGAAGGCCCCTCGCGAGGGCCCTGGTTCCCGGCGCCCAAGCGTGGTCGCGGCCGTCCGCGCAAGCACGCTGCGACCCCTGCCATGGCCCACCGTCGAGGAGGCGTTGCGGCACGCGGAGGGGACCGTCCCAACCATGGCGGTCCATCTGACGAGGGGAGGGGTGCGTATGGTGCGCGCCCACGCCCACAGCTCCATCAGCGGATGGTCGTCGATTCGTGTCTTGGCGAGAACCGCTGGCACGCCCAGCTCCGCTGCCGTGGGCAACATGCCGCCCCTGCCGCCCTGGTGGCACGACGTTTGCCGCGCCGCGCGGCGCTGAGGCAGGCGGTGCACGCTCCACTTCAAGTATGACGGTGGTCGACCCTCTATGTGAGGGTGTTCGGGGAAGATGGTCGCCGCGCCGGGTGCTGCCCCGAGACGAACGACGGTGAGGAGGTGCTCGGCCTTGGTGACGTCGCGACGAGGATGAGGGCGAGCCTGCCCTCGGTGGTGACCGCGTCTCTTCCAGCTACAGTGGCTCTTCCTCAAGTGACAGCTCTAGCAGCGGTGGCTACGACCAGCCGCCGCGTCGCCGCACCCGCTTTGAAGGAGGCAGCGGGTCATCTCGTCGCCGCGCCTCCGTGAAGCACGAGGAGGGGTCTGGCTAGGCTCGCGTCGCTAAGGGCCTGCCCCGCGGATTGCTGAAACGCCGCTTTGTTTAGCTTTTCCTTTTTTCCTGCATCAGAAAATGAAACCAGTATGGGCCCAGAGGGTGTATCGAACTGTGGTTCTTGGTTAATGCAACGTGCGTGTTATTCCCATGCCGTGTTGTTATTTTGCGCAAAGATAACCTAACCTGGCACGTTTGGGACTGCCCTTTCCTTCACGAGATGTCTGCGTTTGCTCAGAAACTGCAAAAAAATTGTTAGGGGGTGCGCTAGAGGATTTGCCGTTCACCCAAACCTTGACTTGGCGCTTTGTATCGCGGTACCCGAGGGGCACGGATTAGGAGAGATGTGCCAGCTTTCAGGCTCGAACGAGGGTGACTCGCGAGAAGGCAGAGAGAAGAAAAATGCTCGCGAGGGCACCTGCCTAGCCCCCTCGCGAGGTATGCAGAGAGAGAGATCATGAGCAAACCAGAGCCGAAAAACGCGGTAAAAGGCGAAGGAACCAAATCAGCAAGGAACGCCAAAGGCAAACTTGATTAAGGAGAAGCGAGCCAACTATGAAAGCAAATGAAAAGCCGCGTCCGGCACCTAATCTAGTCTTCAAGTCTTCTCGCAGCGGAGCTAAGTGCTGTCCACTAGGTGGGAGGGAGCCCCAGGGCCTGAGGCCGGCGCTCCTGAGACTCCGGGCGTGTACAGCCCCAACTCATTATTACGTGAGAGTGTCACGGGCGGCGATTCTTCACAGGCACCGGGCCTCTTCACAGGCTCTGGGCCTTTCTTCACAGGCTCTGGGCCTTGCTTCTATAGGCTCTGGGCCTTGCTTCATGGGTAGAACTTCCGGAGGTGCTGGATGTTCCAGGCGTTTTGGATAGGTGTCCCTCTTGCGTCTCCAGCGCACGGCGCCAGGCCTGGAGATGTGGACGACCCTGAACGGGCCCTCCCACATGGGTGAAAGCTTGTGCAACCCTTCCCTGGAGAGGACCCGCCTCAGGACCAGGTCACCCGTCTCGAGCGTCCTGGAGCGAATGTTGCGGCAGTGGTAGCCGCAGCGCTTGCTAGTACCTTGCCACCCTTAATGCAGCTTCGCGACGACGTTCCTCCCCCAGCACAATCCATCCCCGCATGGCGTCCTGCTGCGTTTCGTCGAACGCCAGGACCCGCGGAGCGATGCTGACCTCGTGAGGGAGGACGCTTCAGCTCCGTAGACGAGGAAGAACGGAGTCTCGCCCGTTGGCTTGGTAGCGGTGGTGCGGATGGACCACACACGGACTGGAGCTCATCGTGCCAGCCCCTGCCGCAGGCCTCTAGCTTCTTCTTGAAGGTCCTGGTCTTGAGGCCCCTCAGGACCTCAGCGTTGGCGCGCTCGGCCTGACCATTGCTCCTGGGGTGGGCCACCGAAGCGTAGCAGATCTGCGTTCCAAGGTTAGCACAGTAGGTTTTAAAGAGGTTGCTAGTAAACTGCGAAGCCGTTATCTGTGATGATGCGGTTGGGGACCCGAAGCGGCTCACGAGGCCCTTGATGAACTTGACAAGTAGAGCCGGCTAATGGTTCGGACGGCTTCCACTTCCGCCCACTTGGTGAACTTGTCGATGGCGACGAGATAACGGTACCCCTGGCGCTCGTGGGAACATGCCTAGGAGTCTAGCCCCCAGACATGCGAACGTCCACTGTGCAGAGGGATGGTTTGGAGGCCCTGAGCAGGCTGAGGATTTGCTTGGCTGGAAATTGGCAAGCTTCGAGACTTCACCAGCTTCGCTGCATCGTTGATGTGTTGTGGGCCAATAGAATCCGCTGGAAGGCCTTGCCGACGAGGGTCCTGATGATGATTGATGTCCACAGTCCCCGCCATGTATGTCAATCAGCAGCTCCCTCCCTTGATCGCTGGAGATGCACACGCAACGTGACATCGTTCGGCCGTTTCCTATACAACTCGCCGTCTTGAATGCAGTATGCCGTGGCCTGTCGGGCCACAGCTCCGCGTCTTCTTCCTTCTCCGGCAGTGTCCCGTGCATCAGGTACTCCTTGAACTCCTTGGTCCAGCACTCCTCCTGGGGCTCGAGCGCCAAGAGTAGCCGAGCTCCTGAGGTTGGGCCGCAAGCTGGGGCTCCCGTGGCCGGGGGCTGTGGGAGCTCCTCCCGAGGCTGAGTCGTGCTTGAAAGAGTGGCGTAGCTGACGGCTTGAAGAGCCGCTCTTCGAAGACGCCGGGCTCTTGCGGTTGCCGCTTGGATGCTCTCTTGGCGATGTCACGGCTTCCTTGTTGGTGCCCCGGCACGTGCTGCAGCTCCAAGCCTGAAACTGCTTTTCCATTTTGCGCACCTCCGCAAGGTAGGCCTCCATGTGCTCGTCCTTTGGCTCGTACACTTTGTTGGAGAAGTTGACGAGGAGCTGCGAGTCACCTTTGACGGTAAGGCGCCTCACCCCCAGAGCCGCCGCAGCCTTAGGCCGGCTATAGGCCCTCGTATTCTGCGATATTGTTGGAGACCTTCTCGCCGTGCTGGAAGCAGAGTTGCACGGCGTAGTAAAGCTTGTCCTGAGTGGGCGAGATGAGCACTGCTCCAGCCCCCGCGCCCTGGTGCGCAAAGGCGCCATCAAAATACATGACCCAGCCGTCTGGCGCCTCACTTCCTGGGGAGGTGGACCGGTCTTCTCCTTCCTCAAGAGCCGGGGCATCTGTCCATTCTGCCACAAAATCGGCGAGCGCGGCTCCCTTGATGACCCTGGTGGTGCTGAACTCCAGCTGGAATGCTTGCAGCTCGATGTTCCATTCAGCACCCTTCCAGCTGAGTTTGGGCTCCTGAGTACCCTCTCCAATGGGTAAGATGAGACGACCTTGATGGGGTGCCCCTGGAAGTAGTCCGCAGCTTGCGCGAGGCCACCAAGAGTGCGAGCAGGAGCTTTTGCGGCATGGGGTAGCGTGCCCTTGCGTCCGCAGTACGGTGCTGACGAAGTACACCGGTGCTCGCGAGGGCTGGCACACTGTTGAGGCTCGGGTCTTGCGGAGATTGTGGCGTATCCTGAGGTGGAGGGTTTCCTGAGACTTGGCCATCCTCAGGAGTTTCCGCGACGTTGCCCTGCCGAGCTTGATCTTCCGCGCTGATGGCTCGTGTGCCTTCCTGACCCTGCGCTGCATCAGCTCTGGCTTGGCGGCACACCCTTGTCTTTGCGCTCCTCCCGAACTGCCACCAGCGCCGCGCTGCGGAGTATGGGGTGGCGGCGAGGTAGAGTACCAGAGGCTCGAGAGGCCGTGGCGCCACCATCACCGGGGGGCTGGTGAGGTATTTCTTGAGGTCTTGGAAGGCCCGGTCGGCCTCCGGGGTCCACTCGAAGGGGCCTTTCTTCTTCATGAGCTCAAAGAAGGGTAAGCGCGCTCGCCTAGCTTAGAGATGAAATGCCCTAACGCGGTCACCCGTCCTGCCAGCTTTTGCATCTCCTTGAGGGTCTATGGTGGGCTCATGTCTTCGATGGCCTTGATCTTCTCCGGGTTCGCCTCGATCCCTCTGTGGGATACGAGAAACCCTAGCAGCTTGCCAGAGGGGACGCCAAACACGCACTTCTCCGGGTTAAGCCTCAAGTTCACCCGCAAACTCTCAAAGGTCTCCTCCAAGTCTTGAATCAACGTCCTCGCCTCGCGAGATTTGACCACTATGTCATCAACGTAGGCCTCTGTGTTCCTGCCGAGCTGCCGCCCCAAGCGATGTGCATCACCGCTGAAAGTACGCCCGCGTTGCGAAGGCCGAAAGGCATGCAGGTAGCAGTACACCCACATGGTGTCAAGAAGGCCGTCTTCTCCACATCCTCCACCGCCATCTTGATCTGATGGTATCCAGAGAACACATCCAGAAACACAACAAATCGCACTCGCGGTGGAGTCGACGATTTGATCATGCACGAAGGGGAACTGGGGGCAGGCTTTTGAGGTTGGTGAAGTCGACGCACATCCGTTCCTTCCCGCCTTTCTTCGGCTACAACGGGGTTCGCCAGCCATTCGGGGTATCGAACTTCTCGGATTGTACCTGCCGCCTCCAGCTTGCGTGTCTCTTGGATGATGAAGGCCTGCTTCTCAGTGGACTGCCGTCTTGCTCGCTGCTTCACGGGGCGTACGTTGGGGCACACCTTAGATGATGCTGGATTACCTCTCTCGGGACCCCTACCAGTTGATGGGCTCCCACGCGAATATCTCCTTGTTCGCGCGCAAAACCTCACCAAAGCTTCTTCTTGTCCCGGGTCAAGGCGGTTCCTATGGTGAAGGTGGCTCCTGAAGACCCGTCCTCGTTGAACCGGCACCTGCTCTCCGCCTTGTCTTGGGTGAACAACTGCTTCTTCTTGGTGGGCGCGGTCTCCTTGGCCTCGGGCGCACCGGCGCCGGCTGGCGCCGCTGCCGCGGTCTTGAAGGCGAGCCTGAGCACCGTCACGGCCTCCTTAGTGTCCCCTTGATGGTGAGGACGCCCTTGCTCCCTGGCATCTTCATGAGGTTGTAGGCCGGGTGAGTCGCCGCCATGAACTGAGCGAGAGCCGGGTACCCGAGGATGGCATTGTACGGGAGACCGATGCGGGCGATGTCAAAGTCCACCAGCTCGGTGCGATAGTTGTCTCGCGTGCCAAAGGTGACAGGGAGGCGGATCTGCCCCAGAGAGTGGGCAGCTCCACCACCCACCCCACGAAGGGCTTGCTGAGGCCGAGCCGCTCGAGCGGCACATGAAGAAGGCTGAAGGCTTCTACGGAGAGCAAGTGAGGCCGGCGCCGCCGTCGACGAGGGTCTTGGTAACGGCCACGTTGCAGATGGTGGGCGTGCAGAGCATCGGGAGCGCCCGGAGCCGGCGGTGGAGTCGGGGTGGTCTTCCGAGCCAAAGGTGAGGTCGGCCTCCGGCGGCCCAACCCGGCGGAGCCCGGCGCCTGGTGGCTGCCCCAATCTGACGGAAGAAAGGTTTGACGTGGCGATCTGAAGGTGGTGCTTGAGAGCCCCAACAGTGCCGCGACTGCGTGGTGCGCCGGCACCACATAGCGCGCGGTGAAGAGGTCGCGGAGTTCCCCCCAGGATGCTACCGTGGATCCCGGGAGGTTGAGCAGCCAGGCGCGCGGCTCGCCGGCGAGGGCCATGGGGAACTAATTCCGGCCATGATCTTGTCGTCGCCCCGGCTTCGAGGACGGCCTCCTCATACGCCAGCAGGAACGGCGCCGGGTCTGCCGCGCCATCGTAACGCGGCGGCATCTCTGGCTTGAACTTGGTTGGCCACTGCACTCGCTGAAGGGCGGGGGCCAGGGCTCGGTACCCAGACTCCCTGTTGCTGGTGTCGGCCGCAGAGGTGGTGACGGGGCACCTGCCATGGGCGAAGTGCGGCGGCGGGGGCTAGGTTGGTGGAGAGGAGCTCCGGCGCACCCCTACCTGGCGCGCCAAATGTCGGATGTGGGGCTCCGGCAAACCCTTAAGGTTCGAACACTGGGGTGCGCGCGAAGTCTTTCCCTCCTACCGATCTACGCCGCTAGCTCACTAAGATCTTGCGGACGAACTCGACGAACTCACAACACAGAAAGACACGGGGTTTATACTGGTTCGGGCCACCGTTGTGGTGTAATACCCTACTCCATGTGGTGGTGGTGGATTGCCTCTTGGGCTGATGATGAACAATACAAGGAGAACAGCCTCCTGAGGTTGAGGTGTTCTTGTGCTTTGGACTTGTGTGTATCTCTGGGTCGAAGATCCCCCCTACTATGGTGGCTAGTCCTATTTATAGAGGCCCTAGTCCTCTTCCCAAATACGAGCGGGAAGGGAGCCAACAATGGCGGGCTAAATTTGAAGGGGGACAGCTAGTACGAGCCATCCTGACAAAAGTAGTCTTCGCCTGCACAAAGCTCTGGTGGTGACGCCGTCTTGGGCTCCACGATGACCTCCGTCTTGCAGTCCATGGTCTTGGTCTTGTTGCACCGAAATGCAACCTTTGCCTGATGCCTCGGTACTCCACGGCTGCGCTTGCCCCTTTGCACCAAAGAGGAAACAAGGACGCTGCGCGCGCTGGCGCCCGCCTGGTGTCGATCGTCATGGCTCACGTCACGAGAGCCGTGAGGTTCGCCTCGCCTTGATATCTCCGCCCCTCGCGAGCCTGCCTGACTAGGCCGCTCAGGAGGAGGTCTTGCGTCGTCCGCCTCGCGAGGCTTGGACCCTCGCGAGGGTCTTGGATGCTTTGTTGATGAAGATGGGCCGTACGGCCTGCTGGCTCGCCACGGGCCGCAGGCAGGCAAGTCTGGGGAACCCCCGTTCCCAGACACCGACAACCGATTGTCCAGTGTCCCAAAAGCAGAATCTTCCAATCCGACGCGTTCCACGTAATTAGATGACACCCACCGTTTATAGGGTCAACTGTCGGCTGCGGCTTGCGAAAATTACCTCTGTATCGACCCTGGCCCGACGAAATGAGAGACCCCTCAGCACTACAAAGCTGCCATCCTTTGCCAAGAGCCGATCGTTTGGGGCAGGACACCACCCCACAGACACGATCGCCGGCACATGCTAAGACCTCGCACGCTATCCGGACTTGAGCATGAATAGACATCAGGACCGACATCATAGGCACACAGATCCGACGCGCGACGATACAACGATGGTCATCATTACCAACTCGATAAGTCTGTCAACGAACCAGGTCGTGCCATTCTTGGCCTCCTCTCAAAACCAAAACCCTAGCAAAAGACATCTACTGGACCAGTGAAGAAATCCCATTTGCAAGCGCGCTGGCGTTCCAGTTCCCAGAGAACCCTCCAGCGCCGCCTCACCGAGTCCTCAATAGCCGAGGGCGAAATATAATCAGCCCCAAACCCATAGTTGTCTAGCAACTCATCCCATATAGCAGAAAAAGAAAGGGAACAGAACAAGAAAAGTAACAGGGTGGGTGACCAGCCGGCACCTGATAATCCAGCTCAGCGAACGGCCACCTTCACCTAAGAGATCTCGAGGAGTCATTGCCGTAGGCCATGCGACCGACCAATCGCCCAATGCTGCAACCGTAGTTACGGAGTCTCAATACAGTTCTTTCCTTAGAGAAGGCGTCTCCGAAGAAGATGTGGCATCCCGTTTCGTGGGCAAGTGCCAGAGGCAGCTTTGTGATAGCCCATTGGGGTAGATCGCCCTGCGTTTTAGACATCTTCACATTTAAAACCTCACCCTGCACTACAAACCTTGTATCGTCCTATTGTGCTATATGACTTATGCAGACATTGACACCATACAGGAATGTCGAATAGTCCTATTCACACTCAGATCTTGAGCTTAGTGTTGGGAGACATAGTAATTTCAAAAAAATTCCTACGCACACGCAAGATCATGGTGATGCATAGCAACAAGAGGGGAGAGTGTTGTCCACGTACCCTCGTAGACCGAAAGCGGAAGCGTTAGCACAACGCGGTTGATGTAGTCGTACGTCTTCACGATCCGACCGATCCAAGTACCGAACGCACGGCACCTCCGAGTTCAGCACACGTTCAGCTCGATGACGTCCCGCGAACTCCGATCCAGCAGAGCTTCACGGGAGAGTTCCGTCAGCACGACGGCGTGATGACGGTGATGATGTTGCTACCGACGCAGGGCTTCTCCTAAGCACCGCTACGATATGATCGAGGTGGAATATGGTGGAGGGGGGCACCGCACACGGCTGGAATCAATGCAACTTGTGTGTCTAGGTGCCCCTGCCCCGTATATAAAGGAGCAAGGGAGAGGCCGGCCCTAGAGGGGGCATGCCAAGTGTGGGGAGTCCTACTAGGACTCCCAAGTCCTAGTAGGATTCCCCTTCCTTTCCGAGTAGGAGAGAAGGAAAGAGGGGGAGAGAGCAAGGAAAAGGGGGCTGCACCCCTTGTCCAATTCGGACCAGAGGGGGGGGGCGCCTCCTTCCTTTTGGCCTCTCTCCTCTATTCCCGTATGGCCCAATAAGGCCCATATACTCCCCGGCGAATTCCCGTAACTCTCCGGTACTCCGAAAAATACCCGAATCACTCGGAACCTTTCCGATGTCCGAATATAGTCGTCCAATATATCGATCTTTACGTCTCGACCATTTCGAGACTCCTCGTCATGTCCCCGATCTCATCCGGGACTCCGAACTCTTCGGTACATCAAAATCACATAAACTCATAATACAATCGTCATCGAAACCTTAAGCGTGCGGACCCTACGGGTTCGAGAACAATGTAGACATGACCGAGACATTCTCCGGTCAATAACCAATAGCGGAACCTGGATGCTCATATTGGCTCCCTACATATTCTACGAAGATCTTTATCGGTCAGACCGCATAACAACATACGTTGTTCCCTTGTCATCGGTATGTTACTTGCCCGAGATTCGATCGTCGGTATCTCAATACCTAGTTCAATCTCGTTACCGGCAAGTCTCTTTACTCGTTCCGTAATACATCATCCCGCAACTAACTCATTAGTTGCAATGCTTGCAAGGCTTAAGTGATGTGCATTACCGAGAGGGCCCAGAGATACCTCTCCGACAATCGGAGTGACAAATCCTAATCTCGAAATACGCCAACCCAACAAGTACCTTCGGAGACACCTGTAGAGCACCTTTATAATCACCCAGTTACGTTGTGACGTTTGGTAGCACACAAAGTGTTCCTCCGGTAAACGGGAGTTGCATAATCTCATAGTCATAGGAACATGTATAAGTCATGAAGAAAGCAATAGCAACAAACTAAACGATCAAGTGCTAAGCTAACGGAAGGTCAAGTCAATCACATCATTCTCCTAATGATGTGATCCCGTTAATCAAATGACAACTCATGTCTATGGTTAGGAAACATAACCATCTTTGATCAACGAGCTAGTCAAGTAGAGGCATACTAGTGACACTCTGTTTGTCTATGTATTCACACATGTATATGTTTCAGGTTAATACAATTCTAGCATGAATAATAAACATTATCATGATATAAGGAAAAAAATAATAGGGAACAATTGCATTTTTACCCCTAGTTGGTTCCTACCCACGGGTTTTGCCCTTACTTTTCGAGCTTGCTCAGTTTTGCCCTTACTTTTTCCGTCGAGGTCCCTCGAATGCCCTTTGACCGTTTGACCAAAACTTTGAAAATTCATAACTAATTCATATGAACTCAGAAAAATGCAAATAAGATATCAAAATGTTCAGATAAACATTACCTTTATGTGCATATCATTTGCATTCAGGACAAAAGCACCCTTTAAACTACCTAAGGTAATTAATGTTATTAACATTATTAAAAATAAAAAGGTATAAACAATATTTTTCATGAATAAAAATTACAGCAAATGTAGGTGATGTTTCCTGAACATCCTGATATCTTATTTGCATTTTTCTGAGTTCGTATCAATTTGTTATGAAGTTTCCAAATAATGGTCAAAGTCGTTAGAACATTCATAACAAGATGATACGAACTCAGAAAAATGCAAATAAGATATCTGGATGTTCAGAAAACATCACCTACATTTGCATGTAATTTTTATTCATGAAAAAATGTTTATACCTTTTTATTTTAATAATGTTAATAACATTAATTACCTCAGGTAGTTTAAAGGGTGCTTTTGTCCTGAATGCAAATGATATGCACATAAAGGTAATGTTTATCTGAACATTTTGATATCTTATTTGCATTTTTCTGAGTTCATATGAATTAGTTATGAATTTTCAAAGTTTTGGTCAAACGGTCAAAGGGCATTCGAGGGACCTCGACTGAAAAAGTAAGGGCAAAACTGAGCAAAGCTCGAAAAGTAAGGGCAAAACCCGTGGGTAGGAACCAACTAGGGGTAAAAATGCAATTGTCCCAATAATACTTAATAGTATGCCAAGCTCTTGAGCAGCGCTGGGGACCGCCAAGTCGCGAGTTCACTACCTCGAAGGCGTCATTCTGGCAAACCCAGATAAGTATAACTTCCTCGTGCCTTACTTTCTCGAGTAAGTCATCCCCTCACCGCCCCATAACATATGATTTCTTAGATTTTGATCGTTCTTTTTTTCTAACATTCCGTGTTTTGTGCAGTGACACACATTGCACACTCATCCTCTTAAGCCCGAAATATTCCATGGCCACGTATTTCGACTCGGACCGTCAGTCGAAGAAAGACTACACAAATATCAAGAAAGTTCTTGATGATGTTCTCCCAGGCTACGCCAGTTCTGGAGGCACCTTCAGCAGGCCAATTCGTAGGTACGGAAAGCACGTGTTCATCCACAAAACGACATTCCCCTGCGTCAAGCAGCCGCCTGGCGGTCAGAAGGATACCTATTATGCCCTCCATCACATGCGGGCGATCATACGGGACCATAATCACCTTCTGCTACCAAATAATCTCAAAGATTGGGCCGCAAGCTTGTCGGCAATCCAGGACGCGGACATCAGACAAGAATTATTTCGCATCCAGTCGGAGTTTGCGGAAATCATCCATCAAGATGTCCTTCATACCTCGGGGCAGTTCTACCTCAGATATCAACCATCCAACAGTGAGATAGAAACAACGCTACAAATGCAGGGTGACAATGCCCGCAATTTCATGACCATCACGACAAACGGCGGCTTCATCCATGCTCCGGTCCCTGAGTCGAGTCGAAAGTAGTGATGCTATGTGTAGTTCTGAAATATCGATTAGCTCATGTTGTAATTAAACTTTAATGAACTTGTATGTCTCTTTGGTTTGGACAGTCGCTCAACTTGTATGTAATCGATGCTATTTATTAGTAGGACCATGAATCGTGCTATTAATATCTTGCTTTTCTCTTCCGATCATTTTGTTGCATACTTATATATTGCTTATGTATTGTCTCTGAATTTCTACTAACGTTTTGTTTGGCTAGTGCATAGAGATGCTGTCGTATGTCGTGTACAAGGGTAAGGTTCCGGGAGTCTACGACAACTGGGAGGAGTGTCGGAGACAGGTTCACCATTTCAGCGGTAACAGTTACAAAGGGTACACCACTAGGGAGAAGGCGGAAGCTAGATAAGCGCGCTATCTAGCGGGAGAGAGGAGGGAGCGGAGGAGGAACCGGATGAAGACTAGTTTCATCGCGATGATGCTAATCGTGATGACCACAGCTCTCTTCTATGTGATGGTAGTTTAGATGATCGATATCGACTTGTAATGTGAAGACAAACTCGCTACTCACGGTCTCGAGACTTGTAATGTTCTACTTTGTTCGGTCTTTTGAATTCGGAGACTAATATGATGAATTGTATTCGGAGACTAATCTTCTATTGTATTCGATAAATCTGTTGTTGCTGTGTGGTGTTGTCTATATTCTGTCCAGTAATATATTTTGTAACCTGTGCAAATATCAGAAAATAAAAAAAATCCTAATATTCATACTAGTGGCGCACCACACAGCACTTTAGTGGCGCACTGCAATAAACACAATAGTGGCGCACTGCCTAGTAGTGCACCATTAGTAACCCAGAGCACAAGGTAAATATGGCCCCCTGGGAGGCATACTAATGGCGTACCACGGGACATACTAATGGCGCACTGCCTGGTGCGCCACTATTGTCTGGTATACTAATGGCGCACCAGGGGTGCACCATTAGTATTAGTTACTAATGGCGTGATGATAGTGGCGCATCTCTAGTGCGCCATTAATGGGCAAAACAGGTGCGCCACTAACAGGCCTTTTCCTAGTAGTGGGTATCCGGCTCCGACTCCGACCATCACTCCGAGAGAAGTTATCACTCTGACTCTGAATATACTCAAGATGAAGGTGTTGCCAGTCTAGCACTTGTGTCAACCAACTCCTACGACATATTTGATTCACCTAATGAAGGAATTGGAAGATGCTTTATGGCTAAAGTCCCAAAGGTATCACACCCCGAGTATGTTGATTTCAATAGTGATGAAGATGATTTGCGAGGTGATGATGATTTACTTGTTGACAACTCTAGTGATGAAAACTATGATGAACTTGCTATTAATCATGATAATCAAGATAAAACGAATGATGATGATAAGAAGGAGATTGAGCGTCTAACTAAAGAACTAAACACTCTTAAGTTAGCTCATAAAACTACCTTGGAAGATCATTGAGAACTTTTAAAGACTCATGAAAAGTTACGCTTTGAAAAGCTCAACCTTAAGCAAGAGCATGGGTTCTTAAAAGCAATCAATGATGATCTTCGCAAGAAAAGTTCTTCTTACATTGCCAAGCGTTAACTCTTGTCTACTTACATGCCACAAGTTAAATCTAGCAACAAGAGTAAGAAAGATTCTTCTTCTAGTAGTAACAACAATCATGTTAAATCCAATGCTGTTGCTTCTATTAGTTCTCTTGATTCCGCTAATGATTCTCTTAGCCAAGTTACACTTGAGCAAGAAAATAGCTTATTGAAGGGAATTATAGAGAAAGGTGTTTACAAGAGCCTTGCCGGGAGTAAGCAATTTGAGGAAATTGTACGCAAGCAAGGAAGACACCGGAAGAACCAAGGTGTTGGTTTTGAACGAAAGTTCAATGCCAATGGAGTTGAGTGGGAAGAAGATCAATACCCCAAGACGAAGTTTGTTCCTCAACAAGATAAGTATGATCTACTTCTTTCCAAGGGACACAAGCTCAAGATGATCTTCCACCACAAGACCACAAGCAAAAAGGCAAGGACAAGCTTCAAGAGGAGATTCATGCATTTGAAGAAGCTCCTAAGGCCTTGGTCAAGTGGGTTCCCAAGACTACATCTAGTTCTACTTCATCAAGTACGACTACAAATCCAAGGATTCCAATCAAGATGATGTGGATCCCAAAGAAGAAGAACTAGAGAGTTCTTGAGAGTGACTCTGCCAACATACTTCACTCATATTTTTTTGGCGAGGACAAGTGCAAACAACTTCCACATATTGCACTAGTTCAAGGATTCACAAACCCTCTTATTGGTAAGACAAGGGACAAGGTAACCTAATGTTTTCACGGACATTATCTTGTGTGTACATCACTCTATGTCTATGGATATCCTTGTTTGTTCCTTGTGGGACTAACACGTGTAGGTATTGAAAGTGCAACTCACTCCAATGGATTGCTCCAACTGATCTACATCAACATTGAGCGTCCACATCTTCAACACCTACATGAAGTCATCATTGACAAACCCCAAGGTTAGTTCATCCCTCTTAGGGGGGATATCACATCTAGGGGGAGCTTTACTCTAATCAATTGAGCTAAAGCAACTCTAATGATGTGAACACAGCAATGCTTTATGTAAAAGTGGTAACCCCACTTGTGCTTAAATGATGAGTATGACCTATGATCAAATGTTCTCATTTGACACCTAAGTTAATATACTCATATATAGATGACCTAGTCATCGCCAATTGCTTGATAGATGCTAGAGTGTTTGTGCATCCTTTGTCACATATTTCATTTGTCATTTTATTGTGTGAGCATGTTGATTGCATATTTTACTCATTCGAGAACATCCATTTGTTACTTTGATTGTTTGGAGTTTTTCTCTTTTGCCAAATGGATGGACAAGAATGCCTAAGAACTCCCTCTATCTATCTATGCTTTTCTCGTCTCAAACTCTATTCATGCTACATCACAAAGTTTGATCAAGTCAGATTCAAACCACTCTATGTGAGGAGCACTCGGAGTCACCGATTCGTCATAGGCTTATACTTCCAAAACCTCTTTGTGCATTTCGGTATGACCGAGTCATCACACCGAGTTCACTAAGTTGATCTAGGTTTTCCATCTCGGTGCAACCGATTTGAACTTTTCAGTCACACCGAGTTGCAGTAACCGCTTGCGATTCTGCATCTCGGTGCCACCGAGTTGTTCCACTTGGTCACACCGACAGGGTCGGGATATATATATAATACATATATATATATATATATATCCACGATTGAGATTTTGGAAATTTCTTCAAAAGCCATCAGCCCGCGCGTATCCTTCTCTCCCTCCTCGGGTCTCCAGATCATCTTCTTACCGCCAGCGACCTCCTGCCGCTGGTTTTCGTCGCCGTCAATGGAATTCTGCTCTACCGTTGTCACCGTAGCAAACTCTCGCCGAACTAGGGTATGGGTTCGATACTTTGTGCTATTTCCTTACTCCGATTCCTAGCACATTGTTTTTCCATGATCATTACCACGTATGAAAACAATCTATCTAGAGAAAACATCCTTTAGGTTAGGTTTGATTTGAAAATTTAGGGTTAGGTTTCCGCCGAACTCATCTCGGACCGACCAAGTTGTAGAAATTGGTCTCACCGATTTGGCTTAGGCCATTGCACATGCGCTTTTCGGTCTGACCAAAAATTGCAAATCGGTGTGACCGAGTTCAACTCTCTGTGAAACCCTAGCAATCTTGGAGCCACCAATCTATGATTCGGTCTGACCGATATCACTAGTTTAGGTTCCAAAAGTTGCTTCAGTGCCACCGAGTTTAACAAATCGGTAGCTCCGAAATGTTTTTTGTGGAGAACTAAAACTAAGTGTTTGACTCATCTGTTTTGCAAAAACCCTGCACTTTGTGATGCTCATCTATTCTACCTTATCTATATCTATTCACAGGGTTTGCTGTCAGTTTGCTTGCCAAGATGTCTGACTAGAGTGACAGCCAGAACAGAACTGAAGAGCAAGTGCAAATGAGTGAGGGCACTAGTCCCTCAAGCAGCTATGATGAGGGCAGCAGGAGCACACCAAGTAACTTGCCCAAAGCAGCCACCAGATCAAGGAAGAAGAAAACCTCGGATTTTGAGGATGAGGATTATGTAGCTGTTGAAGAAGAAGTGAGCTCAAAGAAGAAATTCCTGAAGAAGGAGTATGCCACAACTGCTGCAACCAAGCCAGGGTTGAACAAGAAGGCACCAGCAAAAAGAGTTCCTATGTCTAAGGTCAGAGCCTCCACTCAGGAATCCTCCAAATCAACTGGAGGAGAGGCTGCTAGTGAGGAGAA
This sequence comes from Triticum urartu, assembly GCF_003073215.2. NCBI lineage: Eukaryota > Viridiplantae > Streptophyta > Magnoliopsida > Poales > Poaceae > Triticum > Triticum urartu. Next base: position 183,761,296 of record NC_053026.1, on the reverse strand, counting down.
GAAGAAGAAGAAGAAGAAGAAGAAGAAGAAGAAGAAGAAGAAGAAGAAGAAGAAGAAGAAGAAGAAGAAGAAGAAGAAGAAGAAGAAGAAGAAGAAGAAGAAGAAGAAGAAGAAGAAGAAGAAGAAGAAGGAAAGAAAGAGAGGAAGATGGTGCAAGAAGGTGGACCCCATGGAAGAATTTTAGAGGCATTATTCTGCTGAAGAAGATGAAGAGGAAGAGGATGTTGCTCCAGCAGCCACTCCATCAGCTCCAACTACATCAACTGATGCCTTCATCCTTGGAGTTCTCTCTACACCACCTCCCGAAGACCAAGCCTGAGAGACGCATAGCACTATGCATTTTTGAACTTTTGATAACTTGTTGCGAAAGGGGGAGAATCTATAGATCATAGGCTTCAAGAGAGAGTGTTTTGCTTCTTTGTCTCTTTTTCTATTTGGTTGAACTTTATTGTGTGCTTGTTTGCTACTCTATGTCCTTGTGTGAGATACTTGTATGATCATGTGTTTGATCATATGCTACTTTAATGCTTGCTTGCCTGATATTATCTCTTATATCCCATATATGATCATTCACTTTGCTTGGTGATGAGTGCATGCTTTTAATTTCTATCATTTTGAGCGCTCCACCAAGATGTATGTAACATGGAAGAGTGACCCATGATCATAATCAATTGTGCATTTGCATTCAAAAGCAAATTTTATATAATGCACAAATTTAGGGGGAGCTCTTACTTATCACATACTTCTCAAAGCGACGATGTATTTCAACCTTATTATCATTGTTTGGAGCTTTGATCTATATGTTGTCATCAATTACCAAAAGGGGGGAGATTGAAAGTGAAACTATCCATAGGTGGTTTTGGTAATTATTAACAACATATAGCTCAGTGAGCTAATGCTATTTCAAGATAAATATTTCAGGAAAGTTCAATGATTGGCATGGCATGGATTATAATTGTGGACCCCTCAAAATGCTAAGGACACATATTGGCTCAAGCTCAAGACTCTACATTTTACTTTTAGTGATCCATGATCACATTGAGTCCATAGGAAAAGCCAATACTATTAAAAGGGGATGAGGTGTTGCTTAATGGCTTGCTTGCTCAAAATGCTTAGTGATATGCTCCAAAAACCCTCAACCACTTTCTCATATCCACATATGTTCCAAACCAAAGTCAAACTCGACCCCACCGAAATATTCTATCTGGCGCCACCGAGTTCACTTGACATAGCCACTTCCACAAACCCTAGTCACTTCGGTCTCACTGATAGGGATCTCGGTCTCACTGAGATGGGATTTCAAACTCTCGGTTTCTTTTCGTAACGTTTCGGTCCAACCGAGATGAGTGATCAGTCCCACCGAGTTTGCAATGCAAACTCTCTGTTTCCCCTTCGTAACGTTTCGGTCTCACCGCGATGAGCAAATCGGTCCCACCGAGTTTGCCTGACCAACTCTCTGGTTAGCTTATTACCAAAGTCGGTCCTACCGAGTTTTTGTAATTGGTCTCACCGAGATTACATTATGCCCTAATCCTAATGAAATCTGTCCCACCGAGTTGACATGTCAGTCCCATCGAAAGGCCTAACGTTCACATTTTGGACTAAATCGGTCTGACCGAGTTTTCTGATTCGGTCCCACCGAGTTTGGTGAATTGTGTGTAATGGTTAGATTTTGTGTGGAGGCTATATATACCCCTCCACCCTTCCTTCATTCGTGAGGAGAGCTATCAGAACATGCCTACACTTCCAGCATACCTTTTCTGAGAGAGAACCACCTACTCATGTGTTGAGGTCAAGATATTCCATTCCAACCACATGAATCTTGATCTCTAGCCTTCTCCAAGTTGCTTTCCACTCAAATCATCTTTCCACCAAATCCAAATCTGTGAGAGAGAGTTGAGTGTTGGGGAGACTATCATTTGAAGCACAAGAGCAAGCAGTTCATCATCAACACACCATCTATTACCTTTTGGAGAGTGGTGTCTCCTAGATTGGTTAGGTGTCACTTGGGAGCCTCTGTCAAGATTATGGAGTTGAACCAAGGAGTTTGTACGGGCAAGGAGATCTCCTACTTCGTGAAGATCTACCCTAGTGAGGCAAGTCCCTTCATGGGCGATGGCCATGGTGGAATAGACAAGGTTGCTTCTTCGTGGACCCTTCGTGGGTAGAGCCCTCCATGGACTCGCGCAACTGTTACCCTTCGTGGGTTGAAGTCTTCATCAACGTGGATGTACGATAGCACCACCTATCGGAACCACGCCAAAAATCTCGATGTCTACATTGCGTTTAATCCCTCCAAACTCCTCCCTTTACCTTCATGTGCAATGTTTTACATTCCGCTGCTATACTCTTAGACTTGCATGTGTAGGTTGACTGCTTGACTTGTGCTAAGTTGTTAAAATCTGTCAAGACTTAAAATGAGGAAAAGGCTAGATTTTTATTTGGCCAAGTAGTCTAATCACCCCCCCTCTAGACATACTTTCGATCCTACACCCTTCATCCTCAAACGTTTGTGTTCTTCATGTATGGTAGCATACTTTTGCAGAGAGCACTTTGATTGTTTATTGGTTGTAGAAAAATAAATCCCAGGCTACCTGTCAGCAGGACGTGATGAGCTACGCGTACGTGCTACTGGATGAGGTAGTGGAGAAGTAATCTACACGTACACATATATGATTTTATCATGTCAGGTTTGATCTGAACAAGAAATAAACTATGATGATCATAAGAACCATTTTTTCGGTTGACCAAGTTCCCCTTCGCAACAAATGAAAATTAAGGAAAACAATAAATAGCATGACTAATGTACCACTAGTAGTTCTTTTCCTACAACTCAATGTACTACTACCATGTTGTTCCATTAATGGTAAAAACGGTTGTAGCAGAAGTATTTGTGTGTGAAATAAAATAGGTGTTGTTAGATTTGTGTACAGAGGCATTGTACTTATTATGGCATTGTGCTGCATAAACAACCATCGATTGTTTGGTCAAAATCATCTTGTCCTGATCAAAATGCGCACCACACTTGCATAGTTATTGCCCATGGTGGGTATGCATTAAGCATTTTACCTTGCTGGATTAGATTGCCTAAAAGTCGAAACACACCTCGGCCCTTTCTTCATCACCAGCAGAAGAGTCCCAAAAAGATACATGTTGACCTACAAAAGTGCCTTACATGTATTCGATCTTTTGATGCAGGAGATCTGTGAAAAAAACAAAGCTAACCGAGCTCAGGTTAAGTTCCACCACACAACTGGCTCGCGCAGCTATCATGTGCATTGTGGTAATTTGGTAAGTCCGGCCTGTGGTTATGGATTCTCGCATGTGGAACTTCGTTTTTACATAGTTATTGTATATAATGTGTCCCTGGCTTCAGCCAATAAATGCTTTATCCTGAACAAGTGGATAAAATCAAGTGCACTTTATTGTATTATGCTCTTCATAGTTATTAAATTTGAAGCGTCAGTGAATACGAAAGTAAGCTTGATGCATATATGTCATTTCAGGGAGAAAAATACAAAGATGAATAACCCACTGCATTCGATTTGTTTAAATAATGCTACTACAGCAACAAGAATAAGAGGTACACCGACACCATACAATCTGCAATTGTAAGTCAGGTTTTGAAGAGTGCCAACCATATCACAATGCTTATTTTTTCAATAGATCAAGTAGTACAATAAGCAGTAATTATAAAGTTAGCCTAGAGAGGTAGAAGAATAATGCGACTTTGAAACGGTTGAGCACATATCACTTGGCAACTGTTGGATGATTTATGACATCTTCATATCACATCTTGCTATGTGGGTTCAATTTATTTTATCCATTTTTGAGCAGTTTTCATGATGGTGTATTGTGTATGCGCATGCTTTATTTGATTCCATAATTTCTTAGGAGATTACTTGAACTTAATCTTTTGCATAATTAGATGTATTCATATGTACATCATATACATACATGTGATCAAACCAAGGGAAATCACATATTTGTCTTCACGTTTGTTTGTTGCTTGCATTGCTAGAATCAAATGGAAGAGAAGGTCTCTCAACCTACTAAAGATGGACAACAACCTATCTCTGTGACTAAGATTGTACATGAGGTGCTCACTCAGCACACCAAGAAGCCTAAGTTTCGTCAGCATGTGGGGATCCAGCATGTGCGTCAGAGAACTAGTGGTACCAACCTTGAAGCGCAACTGGCAACAGAGAAGAAAGGGAATGCAGAGCTTTGGGAGATTCTCAACACCTTGACTAAGAAGGTAGAGGAATCAGAAGAAGCAAGGGTCAGATAAGAAGAAGAGTACAGGAAGAAGCAAGCCGAGACAGACATAAAACTTGACCTTTTGCTAAGCAAGAGGTGATCAAGTTCAGCTACAGGGTAAGGCGTGGTCATTGAAACACTATGTTGCTCTAAGGTGATAGTAATGTGTGATATTTTGCTGGTGCCATGCTTTTGTTGGAATCTATCTCGCAATGCTTTTGTTGTTGAAACTGCATGCGAACTATTCATGTATATGAATGCAGCTGCAGGTGGTTTGTGACACCAGAGACCAGAGTGATTGTAGTTTTATATTTATGTTGGATCGGAACATGTGTGATTTGGTGTTGCAACTTAATTTATATTGTCAAATATGCATTATGATCTATAACCTATATTGGTGTTTATATATAATAGTGTGGTATTGTTTAGAAGCAATATTTTATTGTTTTGAGCTGGGTTGATGGACTAGAACTAGGCTTAAATTGGTTGGCTAGCCGGACTGAACTGGGTTGAAGTCGGTTGGCAAACCACACCAAAATAAGCAGGCCTGGAAATTGTGTATTGTGCTAAAAATAATGGGCTCAATGAATTGAAGCTTTGGGTTGTGTGATACACTATAGCTGGGCCTAAATTGATTGGCAAACAGGACTGGATTAATATGGCCAAACAATTGCATAATGGATGACAAAAAACACAATGGGCTGAAGAAGGTGAAGCTTAAATGGGTTGAAATTAGAAAGGGCTGCTAGACCAAAGGAAATGGGCTAACGAGTTGTCCGAGAGGAAACATGTAATGGGCTAAACCTTTACAAATGGGCTAACAAACTAGACTGAAGGAAATAAGTGAACAGATTGGATTGGGCTAAAAACAGGATGCCACAAGTCTAATTGGGCCAGCCACTAGATGAGCCTTCTAGGCCGTCATGTCCATGCGCACGCCATGTCATGAAATTCTGTGACGGCTTGAGTCGTCACAAAGGCCCGGGCTAGGCCCAGGCCCGACCCGAATTGGATCGGCTCAATGCTAATCTATGACGGCCAAGGAACGTCATGGGTCGACATAATTTGTGAAGATTTTGGCCCGCTGCCATGAAAACCAATCTATGACAGGGAATACATGATGGTTTTAAAAAACATTGTTGATGGATGTGTGTGACAGTTTTGTAGTCATCTATGAAGGTTTGGGTCGTCATGGATCAACATCATTCTTGTAGTGCCTCCATCACGGTCGGCCATCCAGTTGCGACCCGCTCTGCTACGGGTGGCACTAGTGGAGGCACCTCGGCTTCCCCTTTGATGGAGGCCGGAATGGACGACTCTGGGGGGGGCCAGGGGCTCCAGGATCCTCTTCGGGGAGAGTTCAGACTGTCCGAGCTCCCCCTCCTTGTTCGCGTGGAGAGATTCCCTCTCCTGGTCTTCAGCGACCGAGGTGTTAACCTCGTCCGTAATGGTGTCGCCTCCTCCCCTGGTGTTTGGTCCGGGAGGGGTCTTCCTAGATAGCACCTCCTCGGTCTCCTCGATGATCGGGGAAGGCGTGGTGCTTGATGTAGTCCCACTTTCCGCAAGCTCGGCCGGTGGAGAGTCCCCCTCCAAAACTCGGTCGGTGGGGAGGTCACAGGGCAGACTGAGAAGTTAAGAGCATACACATAGTTAACACTGGATTTAATTCGGCTAAAAACATATGGGTGTATGATACGTCTCCAGCGTATCTATAATTTTTTATTGTTCCATGTTATTATATTATCTATCTTGGATGTTTTATATTCTATTTTATATGATTTTTGGGACTAACCTATTAACCTAGCACCCAGTGTCAGTTTCTGTTTTTTCCTAGTTTTTGAGTTTCATAGAAAAGGAATATCAAACGAAGTCCAAATAAGTTGAAAATTTATGGTGATTTTTTATGGACGAGAAGAAGCCCCCGAAGCAAAAGAGTTGGGCCATAAGAGCCACGATCCATCCACAAGGGTGGAGGGCGTCCCCCCTAGGGCATGCCCCCTGCCTTGTCATTGCCTCGTGGACCCCCCTGACTTTGTTCCCGACGCCAAAAATTCCTATAAATATAGAAACCCCCAAAAATAAACCTAGATCGGGAGTTCCGCCGCCGCAAGCCTCTGTAGCCACGAAAAACCAATTGGTAGCCCGTTCTGGCACCCTACCGAAGGGGAAACCATCACCGGTGGCCATCTTCATCATCCTGGCGGTCTCCATGACGAGGAGGGAGTATTTCACCCTCGGGGCTGAGGGTATGTACTAGTAGCTATGTGTTTGATCTCTCTCTCTCATGTTCTTGATTTGGCATGACCTTCATGTACCTCGAGCTTTGTTACTATAGTTGAATCATCTGGTATTTATCCCCCTCTACCTTCTTGTGATGAATTGAGTTTTACCTTTGAGGTTTCGCTGTTATCGGATTGAATACTATTATGGATTTGAGAACACTTGATGTATGTCTTGTGTGGGATACCCGTGGTGACAATGGGGTATTATATTGATTCACTTGATGTGTATTTTGGCACTCAACTCTCGGATTCCTGAGGTGACATTGGCGTAATCTTTGCATAGGGGTTGATGCATATTTTCGTCCTTGTTTCTCTGGTAGGAATCTTGGGGCACTCTTTGAGGTTCTTTGTGTTGGATTGAACATTATGAATCTGAAGTTATTTGATGCATATCGTATAATTGACACACGGATACTTGTGGTGACATTGGAGTATCTAGGTGACATTACGGTTGATTGATGTGTGTCATATGGTGTTATTTTACTATGAAATCTAGGGTTGTTTGTGACACTTATAGGAATAACTCAATGGATTGATCAGAAAGAATAACTTTGAGGTGGTTTCGTACCCTACAAGCAATTTCATCTTATGTTCTCCGTGATAGGAACTTTGGAGTGACTTTTGTCGCACATTGAGGGCTTTCGATATGATCTAATTATGTTATCATTGTTGAGAGAACTTGCACTAGTGAAAGTATGAACCCTATGCCTTGTTTTCAGGCATTGCAATACCATTTTCGCTCACTTTTCTTACTCATTACCTTGCTGATTTTATATTTTTTAGATTACAAAAACCTATATCTACCATCCATATTGCACTTGTATCACCATCTCTTCGCCGAACTAGTGCACCTATACAATTTACCATTGTACTGGGTGTGTTGGGGACACAAGAAACTCTTTGTTATTTGGTTGCAGGGTTGTTTGAGAGAGACCATCTTCATCCTATGCCTCCCGCGGATTGATAAACCTTAGGTCATCCACTTGAGGGAAATTTGCTAATGTCCTACAAAACTCTGCGCTTGGAGGCCCAACACGAGCCTACAAGAAGAATGTTGCGTAGTATACATCAAGCTCTTTTCTGGCGCGGTTGCCGGGGAGGTTAGTGCTTGAAAGTATATCTTTAGATCTTGCAATAGAATCTTTTAGTTTCTTGTTTTATCACTAGTTTAGTCTATAAAAGAAAACCAAAAATGGAATTGAGATTTCCTCATATGCTTCATCTTTTTAATGTATTTCGTGAAAATGATGAAAAGGAAAATTGTGCTCAAGTGTTAGAAGAACAAGTCTATAAAATGTTTGGCACTAAAATTTTAAATGATGAGCATGATTGCAATGTTGTTAGTATGAGTTCTTTGAGTATCCATGATGCTAATGATATGAAAAGCCATAAGCTTGGGGATGCTATGTTTGATGAAGATGATATTTGTTTCTCCCCCGAGTTTTGATGATAAAATTTATTATGATGATACCATGCCTCCTATTTATGATGATTATATTGGTGAAAGTGGGTTTGGAAGAGTGTCAACTCTAGGTAATGATCCCACTATTTTGGAGGGTGTTGAATCTTATAATATTTATGGAAGTGGATTTGGAGAGGTCATGACTTTATATAATGATGATTCCACTATTTCGGAAGAGGTTCCAATTGATTATGAGAACAAAGTTGCTGACTATGATGATTACTGTGATGACATGTATGCTATGAAGAGTAATTATAACCATGAAACTTTTCATCATGATTTTAATTTTCAATTGGATTATGCCTCACATGATAGTTATTTTGTTGAGTTTTCTCCCACTACTATGAATGAGAAGAATTTTGCTTATGTGATGAGTAGTAAAATTTATATGCTTGTGCATCACGAGAATAATGCTTTATGTGATGGTTATATTGTTGAATTCATTCATGATGCCACTGAAAATTATTATGAGAGAGGAACATATGCTTTTACATATTGCAATAATATCAAGTTTCCTCTCTATGCGTTGAAAATGTTGAAGTTATGCTTATTTTACCTTCCTATGCTAGTTGATTCTTGTTCCCATAAGTTGTTTGTTCACAAAATCCCTATGCATAGGAAGTGGGTTAGACTTAAATGTGCTACTCATATTCATCATGATGCTCCCATTATGTTTCAATCCTTATCTTTTATGTGAGCATCATTGAAATCATCATGCCTAGCTAAAAAGGCATTAAAGAAAAGCGCTTGTTGGGAGACAACCCAATATTTACCCCTACTATTTTTGCATGTTCACATGATTAAGCTACAATAGTAATCATGTTTTATAGCTTTTGTTTCAATAAAGTGCCAAGTAAAGCCTTTGGGATAGTGTGGATGATAGTTGATTCAATTATGTCCAAAAACAGAAAAATTTGCGCCCAGTCACAGAATTGTTAAAAACCACTGGAGCGTCGAAACATTCTGAATTTTTTACAGTATATTGATATACAAATTGCCCAGGTTTTCCTAATTTTTCAGAAGTTTTGGAGTTACAGAAGTATGGAAAGTTTCCAGATTACTACAGATTGTTTTGTTTTTGACATATTCTATTTTCTATGTGTTGTTTGCTTATTTTGATGAATCTATGAGTAGTATCGAAGGGTATGAACCATGAAGAAGTTGGAATACAGTAGATAGAATACCAATATAAATTTAGAAAGAGTTCACAATAGTACCTAAGTGGTGATTTGCCTTATTATACTACTGGAGCTTACGAGTTTTCTGTTAAGTTTTGTGTTGTGAAGTTTTTAAGTTTTGGGTGAAGTTCCAATGGACTACGGAATAAGGAGTAGCAAGAGCCAAAGATTGGAGATTCCCAAGACAACCAAAGGTAATATTCAAGAAATACCCAAGCAACTAAGCTTAGGGATGCCCTGGAAGGCATCCCCTCTTTCGTCTTCGTTCATCCGTAACCTTACTTGGAGCTATATTTTTATTCACCACATGATATGTGTTTTGCTTGGAGCATAATTTTATTTTATTAGGATTTACTTGTTGTTATTTAGAGTAATGTTTTGCATCTTTTAGTTCAATAAAAAGGTCAAGTATAACCTTTACCATGCTTATTTTGCAAGTCTATATGTTGTTGTTTTAAAAACAGAAAGTTTTCTATCATTGTTTATTTGTGAATAGTCAGAACATGATAAAATCTTGAAATTTAAAAAAAACGAGGAACAACAAATTTTATACAGTTAGGTAATTTTAAGACTGTTCTGTTTAGACAGATTGCGGTTATGTTTGCTTGTTTAATGATTCTATTTGAGGATGAGAGTATTAAATATGCAGAGGCATTTAGCATGTAATGTCAAATTATAATTTTAGTGATTTTCTACAATAGAGAATGATATGGTTTTGCGTTGATTTATACTAACTTATCTCACGAGTTCTTGTTGATTTTTGTGTGGATGAAGTTTTTAAGATTTAGGGAAACCGCGATATGAAATGAATTAAGGAGACACAAAAGCTCAAGCTTGGGGATGCCCAAGGCATCCCTAGTTAATATTTCAAGAAGTCTCAAGCATCTAAGCTTGGGGATGCCCCAGTTGGCATCCCACCTTTCTTCTTTAACAATAATCGGTCAGTTTTGGTTAAGCCTAAGTTTTTGGTTCTTCACATGATATGTGCTATATATCCTTGCAATGTAATTTTATTTTGTTTTGCATGTTGTTTGAATATCCCAAGATCTGAAATTCTTAAATGTGAGAGAGTCTTCACATAGTTACATAATTATTCGACTACTCATTGATCTTCACTTATATCTTTTGGAGTAGTTTGTCATTTGCTCTAGTGCTTCACTTATATCTTTTTAGAGCACGGCAGTAGTTTTATTTTGAAGAAATTGTTGAACTCTCATGCTTCACTTATATCATTTGAGAGTCTCTAAACAGCATGGTAATTTGCTTAGGTTATGAATTTAGTCATAATATGATGGGCATCCAAGAGGGATATAATAAAAACTTTCATATAAAGTGCATTGAATACTATGAGAAGTTTGATTCCTTGTGATTGTTTTGAGATATGAAGATGGTGATATTAGAGTCAGGCTAGTGAATAATTGTGGATTGTAGAAATACTTGTGTTAAAGTTTGTGATTACCATAGCATGCACGTATGGTGAACCGTTATGTAACGAAGTTGGAGCATGATTTATTTATTGATTGTCTTCCTTACGAGTGGCGGTCAAGGACGAGCGATGGTCTTTTCCTACCAATCTATCCCCCTAGGAGCATGCGTGTAGTACTTTGTTTCGATGACTAATAGATGTTTGCAATAAGTTTGTGAGTTCTTTATGACTAATGTTGAGTCCATGGATTATACGCATCCTCACTCTTCCACCATTTCTAGCCTCTCTAGTACCGCGCAACTTTCGCTGGTGCATTACACCCACCATTACCTTTCCTCAAAAAAGCCACCATACCTACCTATTATGACATTTCCATAGCCATTCCAAGATATATTGCCATGCAACTTCCACCGTTCCATTTATTATGACACGCTTCATCATTGTCATATTGCTTTGCATGATCATGTAGTTGACATCGTATTTGTGGCAAAGCCACTGTTCATAATTTTCATACATGTCACTCTTGAGTCATTGCACATCCCGGTACACCACCGGAGGCATTCATATAGAGTCATATTTTGTTCTAAGTATCGAGTTGTAATTCTTGAGTTGTAAGTAAATAAAAGTGTGATGATCTTTATTATTAGAGCATTGCCCCATGTGAGGTTATTAAAAAAGAGGCCAAAGAAGCCAATCAAAAAAGAGAGAAGAAAAAAAGAGAAAAACAAAAAAAGGAGAGAAGGGGCAATGTTACTATCCTTTTCCACACTTGTGCTTCAAAGTAGCACCATGATCTTCATGATAGAGAGTCTCCTATGTTATCACTTTCATATACTAGTGGGAATTTTTCATTATAGAACTTGGCTTGTATATTCCAACTATGGGCTTCCTCAAACTGTCCTAGGTCTTCATGAGCAAGCAAGTTAGATGCACACCCACTTAGTTTTCTTTTGAGCTTTCATAAACTTATAGCTCTAGTGCATCTGTTGCATGGCAACCCTACTCACTCACATTGATATCTATTGATGGGCATCTCTGTAACGCCCTCGATGCGGCTATATCTCCTACGTGTCGAAGCATGACTTAGAGGCATAACCGCATTGAAAGCAATGTCGCAAGTGAGGTAATCTTCACAACAACCCATGTAAATAAATAAAGGGGAAAGGGATACATAGTTGGCTTACAATCACCACTTCACACAATACATGAATAAAGCATTACATCAACCAGATACACACAAGGTCCGACTATGGAACCAAATAAAAGAAGACTACCCCAAATGCTACACAGATCCTCGATCGTCCTAACTGGGCTCCACTACTGATCAACTGGAAACGGAACAACACTACGAACAAAGTCTTCATCGAGCTCCTCCTTGAGCTGGGTTGCTTCACCTGCACGGTTTCATCGGCACCTGCAAACTTGTTTTGGAAGTATCTGTGAGTCACGGGGACTCATCAATCTCACACCCTCGCGATCAAGACTGTTTAAGCTTATAGGAAGGGTAAAAGGTATGAGGTGGAGCTGCAGCAGGCCACTTGCATATATGATGGCTAACCTTACGCAAATGAGAGCGAGAAGAGAAGGCAAAGCACGGTCGAACAACTATGATCAAGAAGTGATCCTAGAACAACCTACGTCAAGCATTACTCCAACACCGTGTTCACTTCCCGGACTCCGCCGAGAAGAGACCATCACGGTTACCCACGCGGTTGATGTATTTTAATTAAGATCAACTTCAGGTTTTCTACAACTGGACATTAACAAATTCCCATCTGCCCATAACCGTGGGCACGGCTTTCGAAAGTTCAAATCCCTGCAGGGGAGTCCCAACTTAGCCCATCACAAGCTCTCATGGTCAACAAAGGATATTCCTTCTCCCAAGACAATCCGATCAGGCTCGGCATCCAGGTTACAAGACATCTCGACAATGGTAAAACAAGTCCAGCAACACCGCCTCAATGTGCCGACAAATCCCGATAGGAGCTGCACATATCTCGTTCTCAGGGCACACTCAGATGAGACATCCTATGAGTAAAACCAACCCTTAGGTTGCCCCGAGGTGGCCCCGTAGTCTACTCGGTCGGACCAACACTCAGAGGAGCACTGGCCCAGGGGGGTTTAAATAAAAATGACCCTCGAGTCTGCAGAACTCAAGGGAAAGAAAAGGCTAGGTGGCGAATGGTAAAACCAATGTTGGGCATTGCTGGAGGAGTTTTATTCAAGGCGAACTATCAAGGGGTTCCCATTATAACCCAACCGCATAAGGAACGCAAAATCCGGGAACATAACACCGATATGACGGAAACTAGGGCAGCAAGAGTGGAACAAAACACCAGGCATAAGGCCGAGCCTTCCACCCTTTACCAAGTATATAGATGCATTAATTAAATAATAGATATTGTGATATCCCCACATATAAACATGTTCCAACAAGGAACAACATATCCATGCTCCAACAAGGAACAAACTTCATCTTCACCTACAACTAACAACGCTATAAGAGGGGTTGAGCAAAGCGGTAACATAGCCAAACAGCGGTTTGCTAGGACATGGTGGGTTAGAGGTTTGGCTTAACAATATGGGAGGCATGATAAGCAAGTGGTAGGTATCGCAGCATAGGCATAGCAAAAGAGCGAGCATCTAGCAAGCAAAGATAGAAGTGATTTCGAGGGTATGATCATCTTGCCTGAGATCCTGCAAGGAAGAAGAATGAGTCCATGAAGAAGACAAACGGACGTAGTCGAACAGTTCCTCACAAACGCGACGTTATCGGAACCAACCCGAAGAAGCAACACTGGAAAGAAGCCACACAACATAGTAAACAACCAACACATGAACATGGCATGATATGCGGGATGCGGTGTGTGATGCATATGCATGATTTGGAAAGGAATGATTGAACCTGGCCTCAACTTGGAAATCCAGGAGTGCCACTGCAAAGGTGCGTTGATTTCAGTTGAAATTGATATAAAGATCATCGGAATCGGATGCACGGTTTGGAAATGGCAAGCAAAACAAATATGGCACCGGACTGCGATAATCAGCAAGTGACCATCTAAATGCATCAAGTAAAATATGCTACGGCACTCAAACATAGTAACACAATAAATGGCAGGGATCCACTCATGATGCTTGACAAAAGATGAACAGTGAGCTACGGCTAATTCACTCAATAGCAAGCTCAAACAAGCATGGCAAAAGTACAAAAGATTACATGTTTCGGACTTGGTGAAATTAACAGGATGTCAGGAATTTATCATCAGGAAGCAAAGTTTAGAGCATGATAACTACAAGCTACAGGAACATATCATGGCAAAGCAAGGCATGTCATGAAGCTACTCAAAGCATATAACAAAAGTCCCTTAGTGACCTTGAGCCAAAAGGGATCAGAAAATACAATTGCAAGAATGTGAACATAGCGAAAACATAAACAGATTCAGACTTGGTGAAAAACTGGAGCATGGCAAAATAGTTAACAAGTAGGCATGTTTACGAGCTCGATGCACTCACTACAAAGCATGGCATGATAAGCTAAGCATACACCCAGCAAGAAGACATGGCATAAAAGCTAGACATGGCAGGAACAACAACATAGCATGCACGGATCAACAACAACAACAAGCTCGGCAAAATTGCTAAACAAGTTAACAATCTGCCAGGAACATTTTATAGCAAAAGTAGAGCTCGATTGACTCAAGCTAGGGTGCTCCAGAATTACAAACAAAGACATGGATGGATAGAGCACCACAATATCTACAAAACATCCTTACTGATCATGCCCAAAAGGTGCACGGATCACTAGGAAACAACATGAACATATGGCATAAAAATAATGGCAGAACAAGGACTTAGTGAAATTATAAGTCCCTGGAATCAGCATCATTGAGTAAGCTACTTTGCATGCTTGTGCTAGTCACCACAAATATCACAAAAATACATGGCATACACCCCTATAAAGATGGCATGGCATATAACAATACACATGTAGAGCTCAGGATCATAGCATGCACACATTAATCATGGCAAAAATGACAAAAGGCTATTTGCTGAAATAGATCTGAAACTTTCCTCACATAGCCCTCTTCCAACAGCATTTCCGGCCTCAAGATGAGCTCAAAAGAAAATGACGCAATGAGATGAAATGATGTACTCGTCGAGACGAACATTTCGATATGCTACACGCATGAATCGGAGCAACGATGACAGAGTTATGTCCTGATGAACATGGCATTAAATTACTGAGATCTGGGGACTTAGCCATATCACCTCGCGGAAAAAGTCAACGGGTGCACGAGGTGGTGCGGGACGACGAGATCCAGGTGCGGGGCCGAAGCGTTTGGTTCGGGGGAGTGGTGGATCTCATCCCACTCCCTGGATCCGGCACCGGCGAGAACTCCGGCGAGCTCGGACGCCGGCTAGGAGGAGATCCGGTGGCTGGCTCGTGCCGCGGCGGCGTGGCGAAGGAGCGGGCGAGGCGGAGCGACGGCGGCGGGGTCTGGCCGAGGCGCGGCGATGGCGCGCGGGCAAGCGGGGCCGCGCCGTTGAAGGGCGGCGACAGGAAAACGGTGGCGGCGCGGGGCGCCCGAGGCGGCGGGGTGCGGTGGATCCGGCGACGGTCGGTGGCGGTGCGGAGCTCCTGAGGCGGCAGGGACGAAGGAGAGGCGCGGCGGGCGACTCGGTCGGGGTGCGGGGCGCTCGGGCCCGGGGCAGCTCGGGCGGGCCTCCCACGGGCCGCGGCGGGCCTCGGCGGCGCTGGTGGAGAGAGAGAGAGAGAGGCGGGGACAGGTGGCAGCGCCTGAGTGGTTGGAGGCAGCGATGATGCTGAGGTGGCGCACTCCCATTGGATGGGGCAATGTGGCGGCGGAGTGGACGCGTCCGCCGGCGAGCGGACATGTCCGGTGGCGCGGAGGGAGTTGGATCTAGGGTTTGGACTGCGTGAAATTTCGGGAAGAGTCACATATATATAGGTAGAGGGAGCTAGGAGAGTCCAAATGAGGTGCGGTTTTCGGCCACGCGATCGTGATCGAACGACCGAGACGATGGAGGGGGGTTTAGGTGGGTTTTTGGCCACTTTGGAGGGGTGTTGGGCTGCAACACACACGAGGCCTTTTAGGTCCCTCGGTTAACCGTTGGAGTATCAAACGAAGTTCAAATGGCACAAAACTTGACAGGCGGTCTACCGGTAGTAAACCAAGGCCACATGACAAGTCTCGGTCCAATCCGAGAATGTTTAACACTCGCACACGAAAAAAGGTAGAAAGGGACACCGGATGTCATAGGAGCGCCGGAATGCAAAACGGACAACGGGGAAAATGCTCGAATGCATGAGACGAACATGTATGCAAATGAAATGCATATGATGACATGACATGAAAAGCATGACACGCAATCAATGACAAGACAACAATAGCGAGTAACTAGAAGACACCTGGCACATCAGTCTCGGGGCGTTACAATCTCCATAGCCCGTTGATACGCCTAGTTGATGTGAGACTATCTCCTTCTTTTTGTCTTCTCCACAACCATCATATTCTATTCCACATTTAGTGCTATGTCCATGGCTCACGCTCATGTATTGCGTGAAAGTTGAAAAGGTTTGAGAACATCAAAAGTATGAAACAATTGCTTGGCTTGTCATCGGGGCTGTGCATGATATAATATTTTGTGTGATGAAGATGGAGCATAGCCACACAATATGATTTTGTAGGGATAACTTTCTTTGGTCATGTTATTTTGAGAAGACATGATTGCCTTATTAGTATGCTTGAAGTATTATTGTTTTATGTCAATATTAAACTTTTGTTCTGAATCTTATGGATCTGAACATTCATGCCACAATGAAGAAAAATTACATGGATAAATATGTTAGGTAGCATTCCACATAAAAATTCGGTTTCTATCATTTACCTACTCGAGGACGAGCAGGAATTAAGCTTGGGGATGCTTGATACGTCTCCAACGTATCTATAATTTTTTTATTGTTCCATGCTATTATATTATCTATCTTGGATATTTTATATGCATTTTATATGCTATTTTATATAATTTTTTGGAGTCACCTATTAATCTAGAGCCTAGTTCCAGTTTTTGTTTTTCCTTCTTTTTGAGTTCCGCAGAAAAGGAATATCAAACGGAGTCCAAATGAGCTGAAAATTTTACGATCATTTTTAAAGGACCAGAAGAAGCCCCCGAAGCAAGAGAGTTGGGCCAGAAGAGCCACAAGGCATCCACAAGGGTGGAGGCCCCCTAGGGCGCGCCCCCTGCCTTGTCGTCGCCTCGTGGACCCCCCTCACTTGTTCCCGACACCAAAAATTCCTATAAATATAGAAACCCCTAGAAATAAGCCTAGATTGGGAGTTCCAGCGCCTCAAGCCTTTGTAGCCACGAAAAACAACCGGGAGCCCATTCAGGCACCCTGCCGGAGGGGGAAACCATCACCGGTGGCCATCTTCATCATCTCGGCGGTCTCCATGACGAGGAGGGAGTAGTTGACCCTCGGGGCTGAGGGTATGTACCAGTAGCTATGTGTTTGTTCTCTCTCTCTCTCGTGTTCTTGATTTGGCACGATCTTGATGTACTGTGAGCGTTATTACTATAGTTGAATCATATGGTGTTTCTCCCCCTCTACCTTCTGGTGATGAATTGAGTTTTACCTTTGAGGTTTCACTGTTATCGGACTAAATACTATTATGGATTTGAGAACACTTGATGTATGTCTTGCATGGGATACTCATGGTGACAATGCGGTATTCCATTGATTCACTTGATGTATGTTTTGGCATTCAACTTGCGGATTCCCGAGGTGACATTAGGGAAATCTATGCATAGGGGTAGATGCACGTTTTCGTCCTTGTTTCTCCTGTAGGAATCTTGGGGCACTCTTTGAGGTTCTTTGTGTTGGATTGAACATTATGAATCTAAAGTTGTTTGATGCATATTGTATAATTGACCCATGGATACTTGTGGTGACATTGGAGTATCTAGGTGACTTTAGGGTTGATTTATGTGTGTCATATGGTGTTATTTTACTACGAACTATAGGGTTGTTTGCGACACTTATGGGAATAGCTCAATGGATTGATCGGAAATAATAACTTTGAGGTGGTTTCATACCCTACAAGCAATTTCATCTTATGTTCTCCGCGATAGGAACTTTGGAGTGACTTTTGTCGCACGTTTAGAGCTTGCCATGTAATCTAATTATGTTATCATTGTTGAGAGAACTAAAACTAGTGAAAGTATGAACCCTAGACCTTGTTTTCAAGCATTGCAATACCGTTTTCGCTCACTTTTGTTACTTGTTACCTTGCTGTTTTTATATTTTTCAGATTATAAAAACCTATATCTACCATCCATATTGCACTTGTATCACCATCTCTTTGCCGAACTAGTGCACCTATACAATTTACCAATGTATTGGGTGTGTTGGGGACACAAGAGACTCTTTGTTATTTGGTTGCAGGGTTGTTTGAGAGAGACCATCTTCATCCTACGCCTCCCATGAATTGATAAACCTTAGGTCATCCACTTGAGTGAAATTTGTTACTGTCCTACAAAACTCTGTGCTTGGAGGCCCAACACGAGTCTACAAGAAGAAGGTTGCGTAGTAGACATCAGTGTACATTCTGAAATGTACCTCTAGGCTCGGGGCTTGACCCAAAGTCTCCTTCGAGGAACCTCTTCGGAAGCCTCAGACTCTTCGACAAAGACTGAGCTATCGCCAGACAGGGCCACCTTGGCCCTACACTACCTTTTCGGGGCTGGACGGGGTTGATCCTCCTCGGCGTCTTCAGACACCGCCCTGTTTCTTGTTCGGGAGGAGTCACTCTCCTCCCCATCATCTCCCTGCTCCATTCCCTCGTCGGGGGCAGAGTGGGCTTGGGTTTCTCCGGATTTGTTGTCCAGAGGTCCCATGGGGCAGAGGCCCTCCCTGGCCTCCGTATTCTCCACCTTCTTCTTCACCTTATTTTATGGCGCCTTATATGGTGCCACGGCTAGTATATCTGACATCAAGCCCGTCCTGGGGGCCTCGGGTAGCGGGGTCGGGTTGTTGATCTGCTCGGCCTTCTGCAGCCAGCTCTATGGATGAAGGTAGAGGGAGTTAAGTCCTTCGCCAAAGAAGAAAATTTGAACATGAGGATAAAACTAATCATACCCCCCGAGGAGGAGTCGCGGCGTCGAGACCGATGTGTTCTTCCTCGGCTAGCCAGTCCTTCTGGGGCTTGAACTGCACCTTCCATAGCTTGGCGTGGATGGTGCGAGAGAAGTGGCATACGGTGACAGGGTTTTCGGGCTTGTAGGTCCACATGGGAGCGGCCCGGGCTTGGAACGGGTGGAGGCGGCGTCGGAGCATGATCTGAACCACATTGGATAGCTTGACCTTTTGCTTTATCATCTTGGAGATGTGCTTCTGCAGTGACTCTGCCTCCATTGGCAACCCCTAGTCGAGACCCTTCTTGGTCCATGATACCAGCCTTGTGGGAGGTCCGGATCAGAACTCAGGGATTGCCTCCCACCCGCACCGCGTTGTTCGGTGATATAAAACCACTCCTTTTGCCAGATCTTGACGGTATCTATGAAGGTACCTTCCGGCCACTCAACTAGGGGGAGCTTGCTTATCATCCCCCCCCCCCCACACACACACAGTCCGCCTGCTGGTCGTCGACTATTTTAGGCTTGAAATTGAAGACCTTTAGCCACAAGCCGAAGTGTGACTGGACCCGAAGAAAGGCCTCGCAGAAAACAATGAAGGTCGAGATGTGCACGAAAGAGTTCGGGGCAAGATCATGAGAATCTAGCTCGTAAAAGAATATCAGACCCATGACAAAGGGGCGAAGAGGTAAGCCTAGTCCCCGGGTAAAGTGGGGAACGAACACCACTTTTTCAACTTGCTTGGGTGTGGGGATAACCTGGCCCTCCTTCGGAGCGCGGTGGGCGACATTGGTCGGAAGATAGCCGGCGTGCTTCAGTTCCTGGATGTCATCGTCGATGATGCTGGAGGCCTCCCACTTGCCTTTGAAAGTAGAGATGACCATGGTTGGATTGAGAGATTGGCGGGGAAATCTCTAAAGGATAAAGGATCTGGGCGCCGAGGGCTCAAGGGATTGGGAAAGCGACAACAATGGGGGAATGGAGAGCGTATTGAGAACATGGTGGCGGTCTCCCTTGTATAAGCTGCCGTAAGCCCAAGGGACCTTTTACTGCGTCGTGGACCTCGCCACTTCCTGATATAATCGTGTCGTTATGCATGCATGGGGTGACCCAAGTCATTGATCATATCCCTTAAAAACATGGCACGATCTTCGTATTGATGGGACGTGCCTGTTGGGGAACGTAGCAATAATTCAAAAAAATTCCTACGTGTCACCAAGATCAATCTAGGAGATTCTAGCAACGAGAGAGAGGGAGGTTTATCTTCATACCCTTGAATATCACAATGCGGAAGCGTTACAAGAACGCGGTTGGTGGAGTCGTACACGCAGCGATTCAGATCGCGGTAGATTCCGATCTAAGCGCCGAACAACGGCGCCTCCGTGTTCAACACACGTATAGCCCGGGGACGTCTCCTCCTTCTTGATCCAGCAAGGGGAGAGGAGAAGTTGAGGGAGAACTCCGACAGCACGACGACATGGTGGTGATGGAGCTCGTGGTTCTCCGGCAGGGCTTCGCCAAGCGCTATGGAGGAGGAGGAGGTGTAGGAGAGGGGAGGGGCTGCGCCAGGGGAAGGGTGCGGCTGCCCTCTCTCTCCCTCACTATATATAGGGGGAAGGGGGAGGAGGAGGCGCCCTAGGGTTTCCCTAATGTAGGGGCGGCGGCCACAGGGGAAACCCTAGATGGGTTTGGGTGCCCCCACCCCTAGGAAACTTGCCCCCCAAGCCGCGAGGGGTGGCTGCCCTAGGGGAGGCGCCCCCACCTCTCCAAGTTATGTGAGATGGGGTAGGAGGGGCGCTCAGCCCCTTAGTGGGCTGATGTGCCCCCTCCCCTTGGCCCATAAGGCCCCCCAACGCTTGTCGGGGCCTCCGAAACCCCTTTCGGACACGCTGGTCGTCACCCGATACCCCCGGAACAATTCCGGACTCCAATACCCTTCGTCCAATATATCGATCTTCACCTCCGGACCATTCCGTAACTCCTCGTCATGTCCGGGATCTCATCCGGGACTCCGAACAACCTTTGGTAACCACATACTATTTCCCATAACAACTCTAGCGTCAGCGAACCTTAAGTGTGTAGACCCTACGGGTTCGGGAACCATGCAAACATGACCGAGACATCTCTCCGGCCAATAACCAATAGCGGGATCTGGATACCCATATTGGCTCCCACATGTTCCACGATGATCCAATCGGATGAACCACGATGTTGGGGATTCAATCAATCTAGTATAAAATTCCCTTTATCTATCGGTATGTTACTTGCCCGAGATTCAATCATCGGTATCGCCATACCTCGTTCAATATCGTTACCGGCAAGTCTCTTTACTCGTTCCGTAACGCATGATCCCATGACTAACTCCTTAGTCACATTGAGCTCATTATGATGATGCATTACCCAGTGGGCCCAGAGATACCTCTCCGTCATACGGAGAGACAAATCCCAGTCTCGATTCGTGCCAACCCAACAGACACTTTCAGAGATACCTATAGTGCACCTTTATAGCCACGCAGTTACGTTGTGATGTTTGGTACACCCAAAGCATTCCTACGGTATCTGGGAGTTGCACAATCTCATGGTCTAAGGAAATGATACTTGACATTAGAAAAGCTTTAGCAAACGAACAACACGATCTTGTGCTACGCTTAAGATTGGGTCTTGTCCATCACATCATTCTCCTAATGATGTGATCCCGTTATCAATGACATTCAATGTCCATGGTCAGGAAACCATGACCATCTATTGATCAACGAGCTAGTCAACTAGAGGCTTACTAGGGACATATTATGATCTATGTATTCACACATGTATTACGGTTTTCGGTTAATACAATTATAGCATGAACAATAGACAATTATCATGAACAAGGAGATATAATAATAACCATTTTATTATTGCCTCTAGGGCATATTGCCAACAGTCTCCCACTTGCACTAGAGTCAATAATCTAGTTCACATCGTTATGTGATTAACACTCATAGTTCACATCGCCATGTGACTAACACCCGAAGAGTTTACTAGAGTCAATAATCTAGTTCACATCGCCATGTGATTAACACTCAATGAGTTCTAGGGTTTGATCATGTTATGCTTATGTGAGAAGTGTCAGTCAATGGGTCTACAACATTCAGATCCGTGTGTTCTTCGCAAATCTCGATTTCATATTGTAGATGTTGCTACTATGCTCCACTTGGATCTATTCCAAATGGTTGCTCCACTATACGTATCCGGTTTGCTACTCAGAGTCATCCGGATAGGTGTTAAAGCTTGCATCGACGTAACCCTTTTTGTCGAACTCTTTATCACCTCCATAACCGAGAAACATTTCCTTATTCCTAAGGACAATTTTGACTGTTGTCCAATGATCCACTCCTGGATCACTCCTGTACCCCCTTGCCAGACACGTAGCAAGGCACATCGCGGTACACAGCATGGCATATCATATAGAGCCTATGGCTAAGGCATAGGTACGACTTTCGTCCTTTCTCTTTCTTCTGCCGTGGTCGAGCTTCAAGTCTTAACTTCACACCTCGAAACTCAGGCAAGAACTCCTTCTTTGACTGATCCATCTTGAACTCCTTCAACATCATGTCAAGGTATGCGCTCTGTGAAAGTCTTATTAGGCGTCTTGATCTATCTCTATAGATCTTGATACCCAACATGTAAGCAGCTTTACACAGGTCTTCCATTGAAAAACTCCATTCAAACAACCCTTTATGCTTTCTAGAAACTCTACATAATTTCCGATCAACAATATGTCATCCATATATACCTATCAGAAATGTTGTAGTGCTCCCACTCACTTTCTTGCAAATACAAGTTTCTTGCAAACTTTGTATAAACCCAAATGTGTTGATCGCCTCATCAAAGCGTATGTTCCAACTCCGAGATACTTGCTCCAATCCATAGAAGGATCGTTGGAGTTTGCATACATTTTAGCATCCTTAGGATCGATAAAAACTTCTGGTTGTATCACATACAGCCTTTCCTCATGGAGACCGTCAAGGAAACTTTGTTTTGACATCCATCTGCCAGATTTCGTAAATGAAAAATGCAGCAACTACTAACACAATTTTAATAGACTTTAGCATCGCTACGATTGAGAAAAGTCTCATCACAGACAACTCCTTGAACTTGTCGGAAACTTCCTTGAGACAAGTCGAGCTTCATAAATGGTGACATTACCATCAGCGTATGTCTTCTTATTAACGATCCATTTATGCTCAATGGCTTGCCGATCATCGGGAAAGTCCACCAAAGTCCATACTTTGTTCTCATAAATGGATCCTATCTCGGATTTCATGGCTTCCAGCCATTTGTTGGAATCCAGGCCCACCATCGCTTCTCCATAGCTCATAGGTTCATCGTTGTCCAACAAGATGACCTTTGAGACAGGGTTACCACTCAGAAGTTGTACACACCCTTGTCGACCTACGAGGTTCGATAGTAACTTGAGCTGAAGCTCCATGATCATCATCATTAGCTTTCTCTTTAACTGAGGTAGGTGCCACAGAAACATCTTTCTGTTCTGCGCTACTCTCTGGTGGAAGTAAAGGTTCAACAACCTCATCAAGTTCTATCTTCCTCCCACTCAATTCTTTCGAGAGAAACTCTTTCTCGAGAAAGGACCTGTTCTTAGTGACAAACACTTTGCCCTCAGATATGAGATAGAAGGTATACCCAATCATCTTGTTTGGGTATTCTATGAAGATACAATTTTCCGCTTTGGGTTCGAGCTTTTCTGACCGAAGCCTATCGACATAAGCATCGTAGCCCCAAACCTTAAGAAACAACAACTTTGGTTTCTTGCCAAACCATAGTTCATACGGTATCATCTCCACGGACTTAGATGGTGCCCTATTTAAAGTGAATGTAATTGTCGTTAATGCATAACCCCCAAAAATAGCGGTAGATTGTTAAGAGACATCATACACCATATCCAATAAGGTTCGATTACGACGTTAGGACACACCATCATACTATGGTGTTCCAGGCGGTGTCAACTGTGAAACGATTCCACCTTGTCTTTAGTGATTGCCAAACTCATAACTCAGATACTTTCCCTTTGATCATATCGAAGGAACTTGATCTTCTTGTTACGATGATTCTCAACTTCACTCTGAAATTGCTTAAACTTTTCACAGACTTATGCTTCATTAAGTAAATATACCCATATCTATTCAATTCACCAGTGAAGGTGAGAAAATAACGATATCCACCGCGCGCGTCAACACTCATCGCACCACACAGATCAGCATGTATGATTTCCAACAAGTCACTTGCCCGTTCCATTGTTCCAAAGAATGGGTTTTTAGTCATCTTGCCAAAGAGGCATGGTTCACATGTGTCAAGTGATTCAAAATCAAGTGACTTCAAAAATCCATTAGCATGGAGGTTCTTTCATGCGCTTTACACCAATATGACCTAAGCGGCAGTGCCACATGAAAGTGGTACTATCATTATCAATTCTACATCTTTTGGCATCAATGTTATGAACATGTGTATAACTACGACCGGGATTCAATAAACCATTCACATTGGGTGCATGACCATAGAAGGTATTATTCATGTAATCAGAATAACCATTATTCTCTGACTTAAATGAATAACCGTATTGCTATAAACATGATCTAATCATGTTCATGCTCAACGCAGACACCAATGCAAACAACATTTATCTAGGTTCAACACTAATCCCGAAGGTAGAGGGAGCGTGCGATGGTGATCACATCAACCTTAGAAACACTTCCAACACACATCGTCACCTCGCCCTTAGCTAGTCTCCGTTAATTCCGTAGCTTTTGTTTCGAGTTACCAATATTAGCAACTGAACTGGTATCTAATACCCAGGTGCTACTAGGAGTACTAGTAAGGTACACATCAATAACACACATGTATCAAATATACTTTTGTTGAAGTTGACAGCCTTCTTATCTACCAAGTATTTGAGGCAGTTCCACTACCAGTGACCGTTCCCCTAATTGAAGCACTTTGTCTCGGGTCTGGGTTCTTGGGTTTCTCCACTGGAGCGGCAACTGGCTTGCCATTCAAGAAGTTTCCCTTCTTTCCCTTGCCCTTCTTTGAAACCAGTGCTCTTGTTAACCATCAACACTTGATGCTCCTTCTTGATTTCTACCTTTACGGCCTTAAGCACGATGAACAGCTCCGGGATTATCTTCCCTTGCATGTTATAGTTCATCATGAAACTCTAGTAGCTTGGTGGTAGCGACTGAAGAACTTTTGTCAATCACTCTCTTATCTGGAAGATTAACTCCCACTTGATTCAAGTGATTGAAGTACCCAGACATTCTGAGCACATGCTCACTGGCTGAGTTATTCTCCTCCATCTTGTAGGCAAAGGTCTTGTCAGAGGTCTCAACCTCTCAACACGGGCATGAGCCTGAAATACCGATTTCAGCTCTTCGAACATCTCATATGTTCTATGGCGTTCAAAACGCTTTTGGATCCTCGACTCTAAGCCGTAAAGCATGGCGCACTAAACTATCAGGTAGTCATCACAACGTGTCTACCATATGTTCATAACATCCACAGACGACGCCAGAGGGGTTGGCACACCGAGCGGTGCATCAAGGACAGAAGCCTTCTGTGTAGCAGTGAGGACAATCCTCAGACTACGGCCCTAGTCCGCACAATTGCTTACAATATCTTTCAACTTAGTCTTTCTCTAGGAACATATTAAAACAAAGAGCTAAAGCGCGAGCTATTAATCCACAACATAATTTGCAAAGACAATTTAGACTACGTTCATGATAATTAAGTTCATCTAATCAAATTATTCAATGAACTCCCACTCAGATAGACATCCCTCTAGTCATCTAAGTGATACATGATCCGAATTGACTAGGTCATGTCCAATCATCACGTGAGACGGACTAGTCATCAACGGTGAACATCTCCATGTTGATCGTATCTACTATACGACTCATGTTCGACCTTTCAGTCTCTCGTGTTCCGAGGCCATGTATGTACATGCTAGGCTCGTCAAGTCAACCTAAGTGTTTTCCATGTGTAAATCTAGCTTACACCCGTTGTATTCGAACGTTAGAATCTATCACACCCGATCATCACGTGGTGCTTCGAAACAACGAGCCTTCGCAACGGTGCACAGTTAGGGGGAACACTTTCTTGAAATTTTAGTGGGGAATCATCTTATTTATGCTATCGTTGTTCTAAGCAAATAAGATGTAAACATGACAAACATCACATGCAAATCATAAAGTGACATGATATGGCCAATATCATCTTGCGCCTTTGATCTCCATCTTCGAGGCGCGGCATGAACACCATCGTCACCGGCATGACACCATGATCTCCATCATCGTGTCTTCATGAAGTTGCCTCGCCAACTAGTACTTCTACTACTATACCTAATGGCTAGCAATAAAGTAAAGTAATTACATGGCGTTTTCATTGACACGCATGTCATAAATAAATTATGACAACTCCTATGGCTCCTGCCGGTTGTCATACTCATCGACATGCAAGTCGTGATTCCTATTACAAGAACATGATCAATCTCATACATCACATATATCACTCATCACATCCTTTTGTCCATATCACATCACATAGCATACCCTGCAAAAACAAGTTAGACGTCCTCTAATTGTTGTTGCATGTTTTACGTGGTTGCTATGGGTTTCTAGCAAGAACGTTTCTTACCTATGCAAAACCACAACGGTGATATGCGCCAGCCACCTTATGCATCAAGTGCATGTCAGTCGGTGGAACCAGTCTCACGTAAGCGTACGTGTAAGGTCGGTCCAGGCCACTTCATCCCACAATGCCGCCGGATCAAGATAAGACTAGTAATGGTAAGCAAATTGAACAAATCATCGCCCACAACTGCTTTGTGTTCTACTCATGCATAGAATCTACGCATAGACTGAGGGAGTCCTGGATTAGGGGGTCCTTGGACAGCCGGACTATATACTTTGGCCGGACTGTTGGACTATGAAGATACAAGATTGAAGACTTCGTCCCGTGTCCGGGTGGGACTCTCCTTTGCGTGGAAGGCAAGCTTGGCAATTCGGATATGTAGATCTCCTCCCTTGTAACCGACTCTATGTAACCCTAGCCTCCACCGGTGTCTATATAAACCAGAGGGTTTAGTCTGTAGGACAAGAACAATCAGAATCATAGGCTAGCTTCTAGGGTTTAGCCTCTACGATCTCGTGGTAGATCAACTCTTGTAATACTCATATCATCAAGATCAATCAAGCAGGACGTAGGGTATTACCTCCATCAAGAGGGCCCGAACCTGGGTAAACATTGTGTCCTCTGCCTCGTGTTACCATCCGCCTTAGACGCACAGTTCGGTACCCCCTACCCGAGATCTGCCGGTTTTGACACCGACATTGGTGCTTTCATTGTGAGTTCCACTGTGTCGTCGCCATAAGGCTTGATGGCTCCTTCGATCATCGGCAACGATGCGATCCGGGGTGAGGTTTTTCTCCCCGGACAGATCTTCGTATTCGGCGGCTTTGTACTGCAAGCCAACTCGCTTGGCCATCTGGAGCAAAGAGAGCTACGCCCCTGGCCATCAGGTCAAGTTTGGAAGCTTAAACTACACTGCCGACATCCGCGGAGACTTGATCTTTGACGGATTCGAGCCCATGTCAGGTGCGCCGCACAGTCTCGACAAACATGACTTAGCTCTGCCGTCGGACGGTGTTCGGGAGATCACACATGTGGCTACTCCAACCTTCGATCCGGAGCAGATCGTGCCGTCCGAGGATGTGTGGATAGACCCTGCCATGGAGGTCGCACACTCAGCGGCGATAGAGCCGAATACGGACTTCACCACCTATGAGACCTATGTTGCCGGCCCCTTGGATTCATCCCCGGCCACAGGCTCTAAACCACCCGCGTCCGTGCCTATCAAATCTAATTGGGCACCGATCATGGAGTTCACCTCCGCGGATATCTTTCAGCACTCGCCCTCGGGCGACTTGCTAAATTCATTTAAATCTCTCTCCTTGTCAAGAGACCCTTGGACGAACTATGTCCGGCTTGAGTAGGAAGCGGACGACAAAGAAATTCACCCACCACCCACTTAATAGACACTTTCAATGACTTAACCGACATGCTTGATTTTGGCTCCGAAGACATCGACGGTACGGATGACGATGTAGGAGAAGAACAGGAACCATCGCCCACAAGGTGCTGGACTGCCACCTCATCATATGATATATACATTGTGGACACCCCCAAAGAAGGTGATGGCAATAAGGCAACAGAGGATAATCCCCCGAAGAAGCAATCTAAGCACCGGCGTCAACGACGCTGCTCTAAGCCCCGCCATAGCAAAAACAGCGATACCGGCACAAGAGACAATGACGCTGTGGATAGCGCTGAAGACGAAGACAATCCCCTCCAGCCAGGCCTCGAGCGGGAGGATGGGCAAGCCAGCCCTAAGGAACAGGCAGCAGACGGAGAATCAGAGGATAACAATTACATGCCTCTCTCCGAAGGCGAGGTGAGCCTCGGCGACGACTAATTTATCGTGCCTGAGGATCCCGCCGAATAGGAGCGCTTCAAGCGCCGGCTTATAGCCACAGCAAAGAACTTGAAGAAAAAGAAACAGCAGCTTCAAGCTAACCAAGATCTGCTAGCGGATAGATGGACTGAGGTCCTGACGGCCGAGGAATACGAACTCGAGCGCCCAACCAAAAGCTATCCAAAACGCAGGCCGCTACCCCAACTTAAGGAGGAAGCATTAAAGCCTACTCTCCCAGCGTATGATGCGGCTGACCGACCACCTCGTGGCCGAGACAAAGCGGCATATTAGGCCGAAGTCCAGCCCGCACCCCGTTGCCAGTTATACAAAAATTCCAAGGCCCGGGGTAACACGCAGGACCCGTGAGACATATTGGAAAACAAGGGAGGACATGCAAGATCGATCTACGGATCACGGGGGCGCGCCCCAATGCATGACGACAAGCGTCACGTCGGATATACTAAAAGCAAATCCGGCCGGGCCGAACACAGCAGACAAGACTCATATGAACAACGTCGTGATATAGCCCGGCACAAAGGCGCCACACACCCCCTATGCTTCACTGATGAAGTAATGGACCATGAATTCCCAGAAGGGTTTAAACCCGTGAATGTTGACTCATATGACGGCACTACAGACCCCGCGGTATGGATAGAGGATTTCTTCCTCCACATTCACATGGCCCGCGGGGATGATCTACACGCCATCAAGTATCTCCCGCTAAAACTCAAGGGGCCGGCTCGGCATTGGCTGAATAGCTTGCCGGTAAACTACATTGGAAGTTGGGAGAACCTGGTAGACGCATTCTTGGACAACTTCCAAGGCACTTATGTGCGACCACCGGATGCTGACAACTTAAGTCACATAACACAACAGCCTGGAGAGTCAGCCAGGAAATTCTGGACTCGGTTCCTAACTAAAAAGAACCAAATTGTCGACTGTCCGGATGCCGAAGCCCTAGCGGCCTTTAGACATAACATCCGTGACGAGTGGCTTGCCCGACATATCGGGCAAGAAAAGCCAAAATCCATGGCAGCCCTCACGACACTCATGACCCGCTTTTGCATGGGTGAAGATAGCTGGCTGGCCCATAGCAAAAACACAGCAAGCAACCCTGGCACATCAGAAGCCGGAGACAACAACGGCAAACCCAGAAGCAACAAACATAAGCGCCACAAAAAGGGTGAAAACGCCAAAGATACGGCAGTCAATGCCGGATTTAGGGGCTCTAAGTCTAGTCAGCGGAATGGGCCACTCAAAAATGACAATCCGGGTCCGTCCAGCCTGGACCGCATACTGGACCGCCCATGCAAAATTCACGGCACCCCAGAAACACCAGCCAATCATACTAATAGAGAATGCTGGGTCTTCAAACAAGCTGGCAGGTCAGGTGCCAAAAACAAAGATAAGGGATCTCAAAGCGACGATGGAGATGAGGAGCCCAGCTCACCGAGTACAAGAGGGCAAAAGAAACTTCCCCCACAAATCCAAACAGTGAATGTGGTAAACGGCACCTACACTCCCAACCCGGACCGAATGCACACCCTCGGGGATGTCGACTTAATGGAACCAGTTGTCCCACAATATAAACTGGGGCCGGTCACCTTCAACCACACGAATCATCCGGTTAACACCACTCAAGGCAATCCAGCCGCACTAGTCCTCGACCCAATAATTAACGGGTTCCACCTCACACGAGTCCTTATGGACGGAGGTAGCAGTCTAAACCTGCTCAACCAGGAGACAGTGCGCAAGATGGGCATTGATCATTCGGTGATCAAGCCCACTACAACCACCCTCGGAGGTATTATACCAGGTGTGGAGGCCAGTTGTGCAGGCTCCATCGCCCTGGAGGTAGTCTTTGGATCACCAGACAATTACCGTGCCGAAGAGTTAATCTTCGATATCGTACCCTTTCGCAATGATTATCAGGCACTGCTCGGATGAACCACGTTCGTTCGATTCAACACAGTGCCACATTATGCCTACCGTAAGCTCAAGATGCCCAGTCCGCGCGGCGTCATCACGGTTAATGGCAAGGCCGAACTTTCCCTTGGCACCAAGGAGTATACCGCTGCCTTAACTGCAGAAGATACAAGTGACACCTTCCAATTTAACCTCGAGTCGATGGCCCGATTCTCAGACACCGCCAAAGGACTTCGAACTACTTCGGGGCAGGATAGCCCGGCTCGTCCAGAGCTCAATTAAACACTTCGGCGAGGGTCGGGACAGGCCACATACCGCGGCTCAACCTCTCTGCGGCGCACAAGCATTTCTTACATTTTGTTTGGAGGTTCAACTTTGCGCAGACCAGGGCTGGCGATATGGAAGCAGCTCGAACGCATAAGGGAATCCTTATATATTCCCCGCCATGACCATCCGACTATACTCCGGATCCGCACACAGCTTCTTCCCCTCCTGGTCTAAGCAGGTTCCACAGTCATATTTCTTTTCCATCACATTACACATACTCACATGCATCGACATACTACTCAAATACAACATGTGGATTTATACAATACTTATCTACTGTTATTTCTTGTTGAAATTCTTTTGTCAAGTGGCATCCACACACCGCGACAAATATGCCAGAGGCTTTGTTTTACCCATAATACGGCAATCAAGTCCGAACACCTTCATGGAAGTTTGGCACCCCAAACTTATAGCATTATATGCATCAGCTCCGAATCATGTCTTGGGTCAATAGTTCGGTTTGCCCGGCACCCATGTTTTGGTACCTTACATTCCGCTATATCGGCTAAGGTAGCACTGGGAGAACTATTTCAATTGTGTCCCAGTTCTTCCGGACGAGCACCTTAGTAGAGAAAGCCGAAAACTGGTTGTCATGATGCGGCGAGAGCTGGTCAGCTATTCGAGAGGTTGTAAAATATTTAAGGATTTTTTCCGCATAATGCCATAAACAATGCAGCGAGCGATGGATCGGCTTTCTTCCGATCAGGTGCTTATATAGCCCCTCGTACGGTCTTCCGTACACCAGGGGTTGTGCCTACGTTACTTTTCTAAAGCTCCTATGGCTAAGTGAGAGCGATAAAGCCCTATAGTCTGATTGCCTGGTTCGTTGTGTTGAACACCTCCTTCGAAGGACCCAAAACTGGGATAAAGAGTGATCAGGTTTATCCCAAACACCCCCGTACTTTCTACGTGGGGGCAGAAGCCGACGTTTGGCCAACTCTCAAGATTAATATATATATAACGGCCGCGCATGAGGATAAAATTTTATATAACAAGCAATAAATGATAGAAATGACCTTGTTCAGCATTACAAAGGACAACATGATTGTATTCATGGAAATATAACATCCTTGGTGCATTGCTCTGCCGCTAGGCAGGATCCTTTTAGGACACTTTCATAATATAATTCGGGCTTGCGGTGCTCTTTCCCCTCTGGCGGTCCCTCGGTCATCATCTTTTCAGCATCCATCTTCCCCTAGTGCACCTTTGCGCAGGCGAAGGCCATTCGCGCACCCTCTATGTAGACCGACCGCTTGATGATGCCAAGTCGAGGGCAGGCACTCACAAGCCACTTCACGAGCCCGAAGTAGCTGCCTGGAATCGGCTTGGCAAGCCATAGCCGGATAATTAAATCCTTCATGGCTACTTCGGCCGCCTTATGCAGTTCGATCAGCTGTTTCAATTGGTCACCGAAAGGCACCGGATAATTTTGTGCCAGATACTGCGACCAGAAGAGCTTATCCGCAGTGTTCCCTTCTTTGGCTCGGTAGAATTGGGCGGCATCCGATATGCTGCGGGGCAGTCCCGCAAATACCCCTAGAGAAATCCGAACTCAAAATTAGAAACATGATTTTCTCCTCATATACATGCTTTACATGAAAAAAAGCCTTACCCGTCGCGATCGTCCTCACCTCTTGGATCTCCAGCAGGGCGCCTTGGGTTTCCCCCTGGGCATCGCGTTCGGCCTGATGAGCCCTGGCGAGTTCGGATTATTTCTCTGTTAAACTCTGCTCCAAGGTCTCGCATTTCTTCGTGGACTTTTGAAGCTCCTGCTCAGCTTCAATAACCCTGGCCTTGTGCTTCTCACGAAGAGCCTGCTCTGCGGCTGCCTTTTCCTCGGCCTCGGCAACAGCCTTCCTCAGAACCTCGACTTCGGTCCTCGCCCCTGGCGCAAATAATGAAACATCTTTTATCATACTAAGAATTTGTTTGCAATAAATGCGAACAACGCTAGCGCATACCTTGTTTATCTTCCAACTGCCTTTTCAACCGACCAAGTTCTTCTTCGGCCTGCTCCAGACTTTGATTCAGTCCGGAGACCTCCGCAGCAAGAGAGGCAGCAGCCGCCGCAGACGCCTACTTATAAAAGAAGAGAGATAAATGTCATCAAATGAGTCTTCCTGTGAAAATAAAATTGATCCTCTGTCCGGTCCTTCCTTGCACCAAACAGTGTATCAGGGGCTACTATCCATACTCTGACACTCTCCGAAACCTCATAAAACATACCTCAAAGCCTTTTATAAGGTTGATACAGGCTTCATTCAGTCCACTCTCGGCAGACTGAATCTCCTTAATCACCACACCCATCAGGGCACAGTGCTCATCGACGATGGAGGCGCTCTTCAGCGCCGCCAAAAAAACATCCGGCACCTCTGGTTCGACAGAGATTGCAGGTGGAACAGGCACGCCCCCTCCAGCCGAGGGACGCCGCCTGCTTGATTCTGGAGCCGTATTGGTCTCCGGAATTGCGCCCGGCTGAAAGCCGAATTCAAGGTGGCTCCCGCCGTTGACCCCCATGTCTCCGGCCCCAGAAGTTTGACCTCCAGGCACCACTTTCACGATCCCTTCCCCCCCCCTTCTTGGCCGGGGTCTTTCTGGGACGAAGCCTCGTTATTATTCACATATTTGGGGGAAGGGGACTTCGGGGGCGTCCCGCTCTCCATAGCATCCGAACTAAGAAAATCCTCTGATGAGGATCGTTCGGTGCGGGACCTCGCCGGACTACAAAAAATATATAGCTCAGGTTAAAATATTATGTCGTGACGAGTCTGGACGCATCAACGTGTTTGGACTTTACACTCACGAGTTCACCAGGGGCTGGGCCCTGGGATCCCACGCAGGGCTGCTATCGGCGGCAACCGTGGACTCTTCTGGAAGAGGAGATTTTCCCCTTTTAGGCGACTCGGCCTCCAAGTGTATGGAGGCCGCCCTCTTCTTTCTTCCCCTCACTGAGGATTCGTCTTCCTCCTCCTCGGTCATCCTCTTCGGAGGCAGAACGGACGTTGGATCCTTCGGGTATTGTGCCCGGAGTGCCGCGGCGACGAAGGCCGCCCCGGGTCTTTTTGGCCTCCTTCTCGGTCTTCTTCTTCGGCGCCTTGTACGGCATCGGGTCCAGCATCTTCGTCAGAAGTGGGCCGGCTGGTTCTTCGGGCAACGGGGCCGGACAGTGGATCCGCCCCGCCTTCTTCGTCCAACCCTAGGGGAGTTGAGTAAAACACATTAAGCATTTCCCTTGGGTCATGCGGATAAAATGCATAAAAACTTACCAAGCTTGTAGGGAGGGACAGTTGATACCCGCGATCCTCGGACGAGTCTGGCCATGATTTGCCGGACTTGAAAAGTACCTTCCAGATGTCTTCGTGCAAAGAGCCATAGAGCTTTCGCGGGGTCTAATGCTTGGCCAGATCAAATTCCCATAGATTGCAAGTCCGGTGCTGACAAGGAAGGATCCGGCGAACTAACATCACCTGGACTACATTAACAAGTTCGATGTTCTTGTCTTCCATATCTTTAACTCGCGTCTGGAGCATAGACAGTTCATTAGATGAAGACCAGTTCAGGCCCTTCTTGGGCCAGGACGTAAGCCGCAGAGGGGCTCCGGATTGGAACTCTGGAGCAACGGCCCATTCTGTGCCGCGCGGCTTAGTGATGTAAAACCACTGTTGTTGCCACTCTTTGACGGAATCATTAAAAGCACATGTTGGCCATGTAACGTTGGGCATCTTTCTCACCATAGCGCCTTCGCACTCGGCATGCTCACTGCTCACCACCTTGGGCTTCACATTGAAGATATTTAGACACAAGCTGAAGTGTGGCAAGATGCGGAGAAAGGCCTCGCACACGACGATGAATGTTGAGATGTTGAGGAAGGAATTGGGGGATAGATCATGAAAATCGATCCCGTTGTAATACATGATGCCGCGAACAAACGGGTGGAAGGGAAACCTTAGCCCGCGGACAAATGAGGGAGGAATACAACCCTCTCTTGGGGTTCCGGAGTGGGAACGATCTGTCCCACCGTTGGGAGATGGTGGCCGATTTTTTTGGCCAGATACCCGGCCTCCCGAAGCTTTTTGATATGCTTCTCCTGGACGGTAGAGGCCATCCACTTGCCTCCTGCTCCGG
Organism: Triticum urartu; assembly: GCF_003073215.2. Classification (NCBI taxonomy): domain Eukaryota; kingdom Viridiplantae; phylum Streptophyta; class Magnoliopsida; order Poales; family Poaceae; genus Triticum; species Triticum urartu. The sequence continues at coordinate 183,726,633 of NC_053026.1, read as the reverse complement.
ATCCGGACATTTTCGGAAGGCCTTTGTGGGCGGAGAAGACGAACACTCGGGCGCTGGGGCTCGGGCGAGGGGAATGGATCGGGAAGGAGAAAGCATGGGTGCGAAAGGGAGTCATTATCCCCTTATAAAGGCAGCAGGGATTCTGCGCCTCCCCACTTGCCTGGTAAACTCCCTTATTCCCCAAGCGCCGTGATTAATTGCGCGGTTGGGTTACCCACACCGGTATTGATGAGAATCCCATGATAAGGGGAGACGATCTCTGCTTCGACAAGACATGCCAAGAAAACCGCCTCACAATACGCGTAGTAGCTAGTTGAGAAAACCGGTTCGCATAATGACCGGGCCACGGCAGGACGTCACGTTATGAAAAGTTGTCAGCAGATTGGATTTGTGGAATAATATACTCTCTACGGTGGTATGTGGAATTTGTTTTGAAGAGCCGGACATGAGCCTTGTGTTAAAAAATCTTCTGTGGAGTATTCGGAGGAGGAAACCGCCTTGCAATGCCGAAGACAATCTGCGCGCCAGACTCATCGCCATTGAAGCCAGGTTCAGGGGCTACTTAGGGAGTCCTGGATTAGGGGGTCCTCGGACAGCCGGACTATATACTTTGGCCGGACTGTTGAACTATGAAGATACAAGATTGAAGACTTTGTCCCGTGTCCGGGTGGGACTCTCCTTTGCGTGGAAGGCAAGCTTGGCAATTCGGATATGTAGATCTCCTCCCTTGTAACCGACTCTGTGTAACCTTAGCCCCCACCGGTGTCTATATAAATAGGAGGGTTTAGTCCGTAGGACAAGAACAATCAGAATCATAGGCTAGCTTCTAGGGTTTAGCCTCTACGATCTCGTGGTAGATCAACTCTTGTAATACTCATATCATCAAGATCAATCAAGCAGGACGTAGGGTATTACCTCCATCGAGAGGGCCCGAACCTGGGTAAACATTGTGTCCCCTGCCTCCTGTTACCATCCGCCTTAGACACATAGTTCGGGACCCCCTACCCGAGATCCGCCGGTTTTGACACCGACATAGACCTAGCTTATGATGCCACTATTGGGGAATGTAGCAATAATTCAAAAAAATTCTACGTGTCACCAAGATCAATCTAGGAGATTCTAGCAACGAGAGAGAGGGAGGTGTATCTTCATACCCTTGAAGATCGCAATGCGGAAGCGTTACAAGAACGTGGTTGGTGGAGTCGTACACGCAGCGATCCAGATCACGGTCGATTGCGATCTAAGCGCCGAACAATGGCGCCTCCGCGTTCAACACACGTACAGCCCGGGGACGTCTCCTCCTTCTTGATACAGCAAGGGGAGAGGAGAAGTTGAGGGAGAACTCCGACAGCACGACGGGGTGGTGGTGATGGAGCTCGTGGTTCTCCTGCAGGCCTTCGCCAAGCGCTATGGAGGAGGAGGAGGTGTAGGAGAGGGGAGGGGCTGCTCCAGTGGAAGGGTGCGGCTGCCCTCTCTCTCCCTAACTATATATAGGGGGAGGAGGAGGCGCCCTAGGGTTTCCCTAGGGTAGGGGCGGCGGCCATAGGGGAAACCCTAGATGGGTTTGGGCGCCCCCACCCCTAGGAAACTTGCCCCCCAAGCCAGGAGGGGTGGCTGCCCTAGGGGAGGCGCCCCCACCTCTCCAGATTACGTGAGATGGGGTGGGAGGGGCGCTCAGCCCCTTAGTGGGCTGATGTGCCCCCTCTCCTTGGCCCATAAGACCCCCAACGCTTGCCGGGGGCTCCGAAACCACTTTCGGACACGCTGGTCGTCACCCGGTACCCCCGGAACAATTCCGGACTCCAATACCCTTCGTCCAATATATCGATCTTCACCTCCGGACCATTCCGGAACTCCTCGTCACGTCCGGGATCTCATCCGGGACTCCGAACAACCTTCGGTAACCACATACTATTTCCCATAACAACTCTAGCGTCGCCGAACCTTAAGTGTGTAGACCCTGCGGGTTCGGGAACCATGCAGACATGACCGAGACATCTCTCCGGTCAATAACCAATAGCGGGATCTGGATACCCATATTGGCTCCCACATATTCCACTATGATCTCATCGGATGAACCACGATGTCGAGGATTCAATTAATCCCGTATACAATTCCCTTTGTCTATCTGTATGTTACTTGCCCGAGATTCGATCGTCGGTATCCCCATACCTCGTTCAATCTCGTTACCGGCAAGTCTCTTTACTCGTTACGTAACGCATGATCCCGTGGCTAAATCCTTAGTCATATTGAGCTCATTATGATGATGCATTACCGAGTGGGCCCTGAGATACCTCTCTGTCATACGGAGTGACAAATCCCAGTCTCGATTCATGCCAACCCAACAGACATTTTCGGAGATACCTGTAGTGCACCTTTATAGCCACCCAGTTACGTTGTGACGTTTGGTACACCCAAAGCATTCCTACGGTATCCGGGAGTTGCACAATCTCATGGTCTAAGGAAATGATACTTGACATTAGAAAAGATTTAGCAAACGAACTACACGATCTTGTGCTACGCTTAATATTGGGTCGTGTCCATCACATCATTCTCCTAATGATGTGATCCCATTATCAATGACATTCAATGTCCATGGTCAGGAAACCATGACCATCTATTGATCAACAAGCTAGTCAACTAGAGGCTTACTAGGGACATATTACGATCTATATATTCACACATGTATTATGGTTTCCGGATAATACAATTATAGCATGAACAATAGACAATTATCATGAACAAGGAAATATAATAATAACCATTTTATTATTGCCTCTAGGGCATATTTCCAACAGTGCCAATGGAGCAACCGCCTCGGGTCGTGTATCAAGTTCTCATAACTGGTCGGTGCATGTGACTGGTTGTGCCCTTTCGCCAAAAGTTGTCAGGCAAGGGCATTGTTCACATTGGGGCGATTGGCCTTTAGGACTAAGTTACGTAAGCATTTTGGAGCATGTGACGTCGCTTAGCAGGTGCATGACCAAAGACTGTTCAGATAACCTATGACGGAAGGAACTGGTTGATACGTCTCCAACGTATCTATAATTTTTTATTGTTCCATGTTGTTATATTATCATTCTTGGATGTTTTACAATCATTTTATATCATTTTTCGTACTAACCTATTGACATAGTGCCCAGTGCTAGTTGTTGTTTTCTGCTTTTTTACATCACGGGAAATCAATACCAAATGGAGTCCAAATGCAGCGAAACTTTTTGTGGATTTTTTCTGGACTAGAAGACACCAGATGGGCCAAGAAACTACCTGAGGGGTGCTCCGAGGGGAGCAAAACCCACCAGGGCGCGCCCAGGTGGGTTGTGCCCACCTTGATAGCCTCCCGCACTGCCTCTTTGCTCTATAAATACCCCAGTATTCCAAAAACCCTAGGGGAGTCGACGAAAATCAATTCCAGCCGCCGCAAGTTCCAGAACCACCAGATCCAATCTCATTGGTGCCTCTTCGATGATGCGTGAGTAGTTCATTGTAGACCTACGGGTCCGTAGTTAGTAACTAGATGGCTTCCTCTCTCTCTTTTGATTCTCAATACAATGGTCTCTTGGAGATCTATTTGATGTAACTCTTTTTGCGATGTGCTTGTTGGGATCCGATGAACTTTGAGTTTATGATCAAATCTATGTTTTTATCCATGAAAGTTATTTGAGTCATCTTTGATCTCTTATATGCATGATTGCTTATAGCCTCGTATTTCTTCTCCAATATTTGTGTTTTGTTTGGCCAACTTGATCTATTTATCTTGCAATGGCAAGAGGTGCTTTGTGATGGGTTCGATCTTACGGTGCTTGATCCTAGTGATAGAAGGGGAACCGACATGTATGTATCGTTGCTATTAAGGATAACAAGATGGGGTCTATTTCTGCATAAATAGATCTTGTCTACATCATGTCATCGTTCTTATTGCATTACTCTGTTTCTCCATGAACTTAATACACTAGATGCATGCTGGATAGCGGTCGATGTGTGGAGTAATAGTAGTAGATGCAGGCAGGAGTTGGTCTACTAATCTTGGACGTGATGCCTATATAATGATCATTGCCTGGATATCATCATGATTATTTGAAGTTCTATCAATTGCCCAACAGTAATTGTTTACCCATCGTATGCTATTTTTCTCGAGAGAAATCCACTAGTAAAATCTATGGGCCCTGGTCTCTTCTTTATTATATTTGCCTTCGCGATCTATTTTTATTTGCTTTTATTTTTAGATCTATATTTCCAAAAACACAAAAATATCTTACTGCAATTTATTGTTATTTATTTTATCTCGTGTTCTCGCGAGATCTATTTATCCAATATATCATATTTGTATCCCGTCTACTTGCCAATTTCTAGCGCTATTACTGGAAATGGATTGACAACCCCTTTAATACGCCGGGTTGCGAGTATTTGTTATTTGTGTGCAGGTGCCATCTACGTGGTGTTGCGTGGTTCTCCTACCGGTTCGATAACCTTGGTCTCATCACTGAGGGAAATACCTACCGTCGTTGTGCTGCATCATCCCTTCCTCTCTGGGGAAATACCGACGTCGTTCAAGCAGACATCAAAAAGAATTTCTAGCGCCGTTGCCGGGGAGACATCATCAACATCTACCAGGTTCCTAATCACAAATCTCATCTCCTTGTAATTTACATTATTTTCCATTTGCCTCTAGTTTTCCTCTCCCCCACTTCACAAAAATTCGTTGTTTTATTCGCCCTCTTTTTTGTTCGTCGTTTTCTTGTCAGATTTGTTTTGTGTGCTATTTTGTTTTTCATCTTTTGTCGTTATGGATAGTTCTTCCTCTATTGCGTGCACCCCCGAGAACGAATTTCTTAATTTCAATCAAAGGGGAGGGGAGAATCTAAAATATGCTTGGTACAGGATTTATAATGCTCATAATAGATCTATTCGCAAGCAATCTACCATTGTTCTTCTTTGTTGTTTTTATGTGGGCATAACCACTTGGTATAAATTCGTCCTTGATACGATTACCGGTGGTAATTTCTTGATGTGTCCTTCTCTAGATGCTTTTAATGCTATGGGAAATCTTGTGGGGTCACCACCTCTTTTGGTTAACGAAACAACTTCAACTCTCAAGCATATTATGGAAAGACTAGATGCTATTGAAAAGAAAATGCTTACCGAAGAACATATTGAAAACTTGGATAAAAACATGCATAATTTTGCTAATAAATTTGGGTCAAAAGCGGGAGAAGTTTTCAAGTTATTAAAAGAAAAGGGGACTGTAATTCATGAAAGAATTGAAGAAAGCCCACCTCGGATTGATAAACTGGAAGAAATCTTTAGTAATCTAAGCATGGCTTTTGCTTCCGCTAAAACTATCGAAAAAACTCACGTAAAAATCGGCAGGACTACTCAAGTTACTAAAACAAGGGTGCAACTTCTAGTAATAATAAAGGAGATCTTAAAATGATTAGTATTCACTCAGATTTTGCTGAAGTTGTAAGAGATCCCATTGATAAGAATGAATTCCTCAATATTATGCCTAGGAGATTTGCCATTTTACTTGCTAAATCTTCGAGGAAATCTAATTGTGTTATTGAACAGTTGGGAAACATGGATAACAAAACATAGATCCTTTGTGTTATGCCTAGCTAAGGGCGTAAAACGATAGCGCTTGTTGGGAGGTAACCCAACTTGTATCTTTTTGCTTTTTGGTTTTCTTGCTGTTTTCAATAAAATACCCAATTATGCCTCTGTTTAGATGTGTTTTTGTGGCTTAAATTAGTATTTGTGCCAAGCAAAGCCTTTGGGATCATGTTGGGTGATAGTTGATTAGATCTTGCTGAAAAATAAAAAACTTTTGTGTCCATAACAACAATTTTTAAAAATCACATAAACGACAAAAAATTCTGAATTTTTACAGGATATTAATATACAAATTTCTCACGTTGTCCTAATTTTTCCGAATTTTTGGAGTTACAAAAGTATTAGAAATATCCAGATTGCTGCAGATTGTTCTGTTTTTGATAAATTATGTTTTCTTTGCATTGTGTGCTTGTTTTGATGATTCTATGGTTTTATTTGAAGAGTTTTGCCATGGAAAAGTTTGAACACAGTAGATATAATGCAAAAATAAAATATGAATGGGTTTGCAATAGTACTTATAGTAGTGATTTGCTTTCTTATACTAACGGATCTCACGAAGGTTTTGTTGAGCTCTGTGCGATTGAAGTTTTCAAGTTTTGGGTGAGATCGCGATGGATGAAGGAATAAGGATTAGAAAAAGTCTAAGCTTGGGGATGCCCATGGCACCCCAAGATAATATTGAAGAAGTATCAAGCAACTAAGCTTGGTGATGCCCCTGAGTGGCATCCCCTCTTTCTTCTAACGACCATCAGTATTTTACTTGGAACTATATTTTTTTGTCACATATATTATGAGTTTTGCTTGGAGCATATTGTATGATATGAGTCTTTGCTTGTTTTGATTTTTATTTGAAGTCTTGAATCCTTGCTGGACACACCTATTTGAGAGAGCCAAAATTACGCTATGACTTGTTAGAATTGCTCTCTATGCTTCACTTAAATCTTTATGAGCTATGGAATTCCTCTAGTGCTTCACTTATATCTTTTTGAGCATGGTGTTCTTTAGTATTTTTGAAGAAATTCTCTCATGCTTCATTTAAATTTATTTGAGAGTTAGTAAAAAAATTAAGAAATTCTCTCTTGCTTCACTTAAATTATTTTGAGAGAAAGAAATATGATGCTCATGATCTTCACTTATATTTGTTTGAGCTTATTAAAAGCAACATATGAAACTAGTTCCAAAGTGATAGACATCCAAGGAGGACATAATAAAAACTTTCATGAAGATCATTGGACAAAATAAACTTGATTCTTTGTAATAGTTTTGAGATATGATGATAGTCATATGTGAGTCATGTTGATGAGTAATTATGCTTTAGTAAAAATATTGCTGTTAAGGTTTGTGATTCCATATGCAAGCATGAAAGTCAATAGTTATGCAATGAAATCATATCCTACTAGTGGTGCATTATTCGGTGTTAGTTATGCTTAATGCTTGCTTATGAGATTTTTTGTTTCTCGGTTGGATGCTTCTCAATATTTTGCTAGCCTTCATTTGCACTAAGTATGATCACTACTTGTGCATCCAAAATCCTTTAAACCAGTTTTGCCACATGAGTCCATTATACCTACCTATATGCGGTATTCTTTTGCCGTTCTAAGAAAATTTGTATGTGCCATCTTTAATTTTTTAAATAAATTTCTCTTTTGTGTGCTCGTACCGCTCATGAAACGGTAGGGGGTGGTTGATATATTTCCATGCTAGATATGTTATTCTCAAGATGAGTGTTTATTCACTTGTCATTGCATGATAGTACGGCAAAGATATTAGGGATGCCTAGTCCCGAAATGAAAAATGAATTTACTTTATGTTGTCAAATAATAAATTCCCTGGAAAGTGTTGGTATGGAAGGCACCCATGGATATGGCTAGCCATGGAAAGCGAAAGTATGGTTGAAAAAGGAATAAACTTTATTTTCTATTTGGGAACCGCCTATGATATATCTAGCATGGAAAGTATTGGGAACTACTCGATCGTTTTCATTGACAGGAAAATGTTTTATCTCTATCTTTTTCGCTTTGAGCTCTGGCACCTCTAGAAATCCCTACTTCCCTCCGCGAAGGGTCTTTCTTTTACTTTATGCAATTTTTATTTTTACTTGAGTCTCCATCTTCTCTTATAAAGCACCAACTAAGGGGCACTAGGATCGTACTTGAGCATTGGGTGTAGCTAATATGCGAGTGTGTTTCATGAATGGATCAATGATTGAGCATAATGGGCTAGGGATAACTTATTTTAGCGTTGATATTTTGTAAGACATGGTTCCTTGTTGATATGCTTGAGTATTAAAGTTCTCATGTCAAAACTAGAATATTGCTCTAAACCATATAAAAGTCCAAATTTCCATGCTAAAAAGAAAAGATTATGTGATGAACATGTTAGGCAGCATTCCACATCAAAAATTCTATTTTTACCATTTACCTACTCGAGGACGAGTAGGAATTAAGCTTGGGGATGCTAATACGTCTCCAACGTATCTATATTTTTTTATTGTTCCATGCTGTTATATTATCATTCTAGGATGTTTTACAATTATTTTATAATCATTTTATATCATTTTTTGGTACTAACCTATTGACATAGTGCCCAGTGCCAGTTGTTGTTTCCTGCTTGTTTTTTACATCGCAGGAAATCAATACCAAACGGAGTCCAAACGCAGCGAAATTTTTTCTGGATTTTTTATGGACTAGAAGACACGAGATGGCCCAAGAAAGTACCCGAGGGGTGCGTCGAGGGGAGCACAACCCACCAGGGGGCGCCTGGGGGCTCGGGCGCGCCTAGGTGGGTTGTGCCCACCTCGGTGGCCTCCTGCACCGCCTCCTTGCTCTATAAATACCCCAATATTCCAGAAACCCTAGGGGAGTTGACGAAAATCAACTCCAGCCGCCGCAAGTTCCAGAACCACCAGATCCAATCCAGACACCATCACGGAGGGGTTCACCATCCTCATTGGTGCATCTCTGGTGATGCGTGAGTAGTTCATTGTAGACCTACGGGTCCGTAGTTAGTAACTAGATGGCTTCCTCTCTCTCTTTTGATTCTCAATACAATGGTCTCTTAGAGATCTATTTGATGTAACTCTTTTTGTGGTGTGCTTGTTGGGATCCGATGAACTTTGAGTTTATGATCAAATCTATGTTTTTATCCATGAAAGTTATTTGAGTCATCTTTGATCTCTTATATGCATGATTGCTTATAGCCTCGTATTTCTTCTCCAATATTTGTGTTTTGTTTGGCCAACTTGATCTATTTATCTTGCAATGGCAAGAGGTGCTTCGTGATGGGTTCGATCTTACGGTGCTTGATCCTAGTGATAGAAGGGGAACCGACATGTATGTATCGTTGCTATTAAGGATAACAAGATGGGGTCTATTTCTGCATAAATAGATCTTGTCTACATCATGTCATCGTTCTTATTGCATTACTCTGTTTCTCCATAACTTAATACACTAGATGCATGCTGGATAGCGGTCGATGTGTGGAGTAATAGTAGTATATGCAGGCAGGAGTCGGTCTACTAATCTTGGACGTGATGACTATATAATGATCACTGCCTGGATATCATCATGATTATTTGAAGTTCTATCAATTTTCCAATAGTACTTGTTTACCCACCGTATGCTATTTTTCTCGAGAGAAGCCACTAGTGATATGAAAATAAAATCAAATAAAAATAAAAGCAAATAAAGGTAGATCTATTTTTATTTGCTTTTATTTTCATATCTATATTTCCAAAAACACAAAAATACCTTTCTGCAATTTATTGTTATTTATTTTATCTCGTGTTCCCGTAAGATCTATTTATCCAATCTATCATATTTTTATCCCGTCTACTTGCCAATTTTTGGCGTTGTTACCCGAAAGGGATTGACAACCCCTTTAATACATCGGGATGCGAGTATTTGGTATTTGTATGCAGGTGCCGTTTACATGGTGTTGCGTGGTTCTCCTACTAGTTTGATAACCTTGGTCTCATCACTGAGTGAAATACCTACCGTCGCTGTGCTGCATCATCCCTTCCTCTTTGGGGAAATACCGACGTAGTTCAAGCAGACATCACTAGTCTACAAAGACGATAACTCTTATACACTTCGGCTCCGAAGACTAGTTCGGGGCTACTGAGGGAGTCTTGGATAGGGGGGTCCTCGACCTGCCGGCCTATCTCTCATTGTCGGACTAGTGGACAACTCTGGATTCTGTTAAGGAAGGCCGAGCTTCAGATAACTATGTGTTCCGGAAGGAAATCTCATGATGCGGAGCATCCTACGATCATCCCCATGTACATTATGACTACTCCCCAAGCCCCAAGTGGACATAAGACGAGACCTCAAGCATACGCCATTGGACACAAGGCGAACCCGCTCCTAAATGCTTCCCTTTCCATTCGTGTGAGACATGGTTGCTACCTCATGCAAAGACACTACATGTGCTTAGGAACCGAGGAGACAACCATGGAGATGCTCGAAGCATAGGACAAGTCCACATGGAAGCAGATCAAGAAGTGCCTCAAGTGGAGTCGCCGTGGAGCTACAGCGGCCGGACATCCGGTAGGAGCCCGGACATCCGGCGCCACCAAACAAAAGAAGACTAGAGATAGACGGACGCCAGGTGACTCTACAGCGGCCGGACATCCGGCCGACCCCCGGACATCCGGCGCCCCGCGATTGGCTGGACATCCGGCGCCTGCCCGGACATCTGGCACCTGCCCGGAAATCCAGCCCGAACATCCGGCCCGAGGCCCGGACATCCGGCTCCTCATGAGCCGCCGGACATCCGGCCCCCAGCCCGGACATCCGGCACCTGTCTACACACAGTGAACGGGCCAAGGTCCCATGTATCCCCCTCTCACTTACCCCTTCGTGGGCTAGAACTATATATACTCCTCCACCTCCTTCTAGTTAGGGTTAGCAAAGTAGTAGCTCATTAGAGATAGAGCTTTGCTCATCCATATCGGATCTACTCCACGAGAGAGACCGCAGCCTCTACGGAGAAGATTTACCTTGGATTCAAGACCCCTCATGGGAAGATCCCCTCATTGATAGAGGCAAAGGTGTCCCGATGTTTCGATGAGATGATGGCTATCGTTTTCTGTGGGAGTCGACCTTGACGATCCGACTACGAACGTGCGAGACGTCGCGCCTTAGCAATCGCTAAACCAACTTCCGAGGGGTTATTGACCACGCCGGAGCACGATCAACCTGAGCACGAGGGCCTGTTTCCTGCGAGCAAACGAAGAACAAGCAAGAAACTGAGATTGCAATCTGGATATTGCAAATATAAGATGAAAACTTTATTGATCAAGGTGGGGTTCTGTGACGTCTTGGTCTGGTCGTTGGACACAAACAAAGTACGAGAAGTTGCAGCTATGGCGAACTTTTAATCTAAACAAAACCCAAAGCCTAAACGATGCCCTAAGGGCTGTATATATGGAGGAGAGAGGGGGAATTTCGTGGCCCTTGGTGGAGGGGTCCGAAACCAACCCTAACTCTTGTTTCCCCACACATACGGACTCTAAAAACAGCCTATACTTAAGTACTTCGAAAATACATGGGCCTGGCCCAATAATAAGGTGACGCAGCACCTAAAATAGCCTCGGGACGAAATTTATGAAGTGGCATCTTGTATATTTCGTCCCATGCTTCATGCACTCATTATGGTGGCTTCAAAGTCCTGGAATCATCACTTGTAACTCCGTTCTTGTTCCCCTTGCGCATGCCATCATCTCCATGCTTGAACTTGCTCCAAGGTTCATCTTTCTTGTCCAAGCTAGGCCCTTCATTTGTAAGCAAAACAAATGTATCCAATTTAGGCAGCATCATATTCTCATGAACATTAGAATCGTTACCAAGAACTGAAAGTACCTGATAATTCAATTGGCGTGCGCGAGCTCTAGTAATCGGTCCAGTGTGTATAGCGGTAGGGGTTGTGGGTGTAACAATGGTATTGATGTCCTCATCATCCTCCCCTTCTTGAAATGAAGTCGTCCTCGATGAAAGTTCATCGTCCTCACCCAAATAAGGCTTCAAATCTGCAATGTTAAAAGTGGGACTAACCCCAAAATCTGCAGGCAGCTCAAGTTTATATGCATTATCATTTATTTTCTCTAACACCTTAAAAGGACCATCAGCACGTGGCATTAGCTTTGATTTGCGCAAATTAGGAAATCTATCCTTACGCAAATGTAACCAAACAAGATCTCCAGGTGCAAACACAACATGTTTTCTACCCTTATCTCCAGCAAGTTTATATTTAGCATTCATACGCTCAATGTTTTCCTTAGTTAACTCATGCATTTTTAAAATAAATTCAGCATGTTCTTTAGCATCAAAATTAACCTTCTCCGAAGATGGAAGAGGCAACAAATCAACAGGTGCACGAGGTAGGAAACCATACACAATTTCAAAAGGGCACATCTTAGTAGTAGAATGCAATGAACGATTATAAGCAAATTCAATATGAGGCAAGCATTCTTCCCACATTTTCTTGTTATTCTTCAAAACAGCCCTAAGCATAGTAGACAATGTTCTATTGACTACTTCAGTTTGTCCATCAGTTTGGGGGTGACAAGTAGTACTAAAAAGCAGCTTAGTCCCCAACTTAGCCCATAAACATCTCCAAAAGTGGCTAAGAAATTTAGTATCATGATCTGAACCAATAGTATTGGGCACACCATGTAAGCGAATAATTTCATGAAAGAACAAATCAGCAACATTAACAGCATCATCGCTTTTATGACATGGTATAAAGTGTGCCATTTTTTAGAACCTATCCACGACAACAAATATGCTATCCCTCCCCTTATTTGTTCGAGGTAAACCTAAAACAAAGTCCATAGATATATCCTCCCAAGGAACACTAGGTACAGGCAAAGGCATATATAAACCATGAGGATTGAGTCGTGACTTAGCTCTTTGACATGTAGTGCAGCGAGCAACAAAACGCTCAACATCCCGTCTCATCTTTGGCCAAAAGAAATGTGTAGCAAGTATATCCTCCGTCTTCTTGACGCCAAAGTGTCCCATTAATCCTCCTCCATGCGCCTCCTGCAACAACAAAAGACGAATAGAGCTAGCTGGAATGCATAGCTTGTTAGCACGAAACACAAATCCATCGTTAAGAACGAACTTGTTCCAAGTTCTCCCTTCCTTACAATTCTGCAATACATCTTTAAATTCAGCATCATGAACATATTGGTCTTTGATGGTCTCCAAACCAAATATTTTAAAGTCAAGTTGTGAAAGCATAGTATAACGACGAGACAAGGCATCAGCAATAACATTTTCTTTACCCTTCTTGTGTTTAATGACATAAGGGAAAGTCTCAATGAATTCAATCCATTTAGCATGTCTACGGTTCAGTTTTGCTTGACTTTTAATGTGTTTCAAAGATTCATGATCAGAATGTATAACAAATTCCTTGGGCCATAAATAATGTTGCCATGTTTCTAAGGTCCGAACAAGAGCATATAATTCTTTATCATAAGTAGAATAGTTTAGACTAGGCCCACTCAATTTTTCAGAAAAGTATGCAACAGGTTTTCCATCTTGTAATAACACACCTCCTAATCCAATTCCACTAGCATCACATTCAAGCTCAAAAGTCTTATTGAAATTAGGAAGTTGGAGTAAAGGAGCATGTGTCAACTTATCTTTCAATACCGTGAAGGCTTCTTCCTGTGCGGTACCCCAAACAAAAGGCACATCCTTCTTTGTAAGCTCGTTGAGAGGTGCAGCAATGGTGCTGAAATCTCTCACAAAACGCCTATAGAAACCAGCGAGGCCAAGGAAACTCCTCACTTGTGTGACCGTTTTGGGATGCCGCCAACTCTCAATAGCTTCAATCTTGGCTTTATCAACTTCAATTCCCTGTGGAGTAACAACATAGCCAAGAAAAGATACTCGGTCGGTGCAAAAGGTGCACTTTCCAAGGTTATCAAACAAATGTGCATCACGTAGAGCAATAAAAACAGCACGTAAATGTTCCAAATGTTCCTCCAAAGATTTGCTATAAATCAATATGTCATCAAAGTAAACTACCACAAATCGTCCAATGAAAGCACGTAAAACTTCGTTCATTAACCTCATGAAAGTACTAGGTGCATTAGTTAACCCAAAAGGCATGACTAACCACTCATATAATCCAAACTTAGTTTTAAATGCTGTTTTCCATTCATCTCCCAATTTCATACGAATTTGATGGTATCCACTACGCAAATCAACTTTGGAGAATATTGTAGAGCGACTCAATTCATCAAGCATATCATCTAGCCTAGGAATAGGATGACGATAACGAATAGTAATATTATTAATGCCTCTATAATCAACGCACATATGCGACGTACCATCCTTTTTCGGCACTAAAATGATAGGAACAGCACAAGGACTAAGGGATTCGCGTATATAACCTTTGTCGAGCAATTCTTGTACTTGACACATAATCTCCTTCGTCTCCTCTGGATTGGTACGGTATGGTGCATGGTTGGGTAATGATGCACCGGGAATTAAGTCAATTTGATGCTCAATCCCTCGAATAGGTGGTAATGCCGGTAGCACGTCTTGTGGAAAGACGTCAGCGAACTCCTGCAAAATGTTAGTGACAGCAGGAGGCAAAGAGGAAGGCACGTCCTCGAATGAAAATAATGCCTCTTTGCACACAAAAGCATAGCAAACAGATTTGCTAAAATCTAGATCATCAATATCAGATTTGGTGGCAAGTAAACATGCACTTTTCAATTTAATTTCAGAAGCAACACTAGATTGTTTATTATTATTAGGCTGCATTTGTTGCTCAAATTCTTTTGCCACAATCTGATTTTCACTCTTATTTTTCTCCTATTTTGCTTTATTAGCTCTATTAATATCATCTTTCAAAATGGAATCAGGAGTCATAGGAAGCAAAGTAATATTTTTATCCTTATGAACAAGAGTATACTGATTGTTTCTACCATGGTGAATAGAATTTTTATCAAATTGCCGTGGTCTACCAAGTAATAAGGAACATGCTTGCATAGGTACCACATCACAATCAACATAATCAGCATATGTAGAGATACTAAAATGCACACGAACAGTATGTGTTACCTTAACCTTGCCGCTATTGTTGAACCATTGGATGTAGTAAGGATGTGGATGTGGTCTTGTGGTGAGAGATAGCTTCTCCACCATCTCCATGCTAGCCAAGTTGTTGCAACTCCCTCCATCTATGATCACGCGAACAGAATGTTCCTTCACAACTCTCTTTGTATGGAACAAATTATGCCTCTGATTTTGCTCAGCTTGTGTAACCTGCACACTCAAAACACGTTGAGCAACTAAACATTCATACCTGTCAGCATCTTCAGGAGCCATGTATTGCGTCTCATGATCAGAATCGTCTCCACCGTGTTCGTCACGTGTAATAAGAGCCAAAGTCTCCTCATCATAGTCACTAGCGGACTCATACCCACCATCCTCAGTAACAATCATCACACGCTTAGATGGGCATTCTCTCGCATAATGACCTCCACCCTTGCAACGTCGACAAATAATATCATGTGTTTGCCCTGTTGATGCCATGGATGAAGAAGAGCTCTTTGCAGGCCCAGAAGGTGTGCTCTTGGCAGATAGTGGTGATTGTGCCTGCTTTATTGTATCACGGTTGGAGGTGGAAGCCGACGGAGGCGCCGGTGTAGTAGAACGTGTGGAAGTAGATGATGCACGTGGTGTCCATGATGAAGGTCGACCTGCAGAAAAGTTAGTCCGCGCCAATGCCTGTCGATCCTGCACTTCACGTTCAGCTTTACAAGCAAGATGGAATAAACGAGTGATATTAGTATACTCCTTATACTCTAGAATTGTCTGAATCTCTCTATTTAATCCACCCATAAAACGTGCAAGCATAGCTTCATTCTCCTCAACAATACCACATCTAATCATGCCAGTTTGTAATTCCTGATAATATTCTTCTACAGAATTTTTTCCCTGTCTTAAGTGCTGCAATTTTTGAAGTAATTCATGTTGATAATATGGTGGAACCCAACGAGTACGCATAGCAGTTTTCAAAGCATCCCAAGTAGCAGGAATAGGATATAATCTACAATGCTCAGACCACCAAACACATGCAAAACTAGTGAATGCACAAACAGCAGCAGGAACACGTCTCTCCTCGGGATATTGTAAACATGTAAATCGTTGTTCAATTTCTAACTCCCAAGTAAGATATATATCAGGAACATATCTACCCTCAAATGGTGGAATAATCAATTTTAATTTAGGGAGATGGTCATGATCTCGTACCTGAGGGTGAGCCCTACCATTGCCATTATTTGCATGTGGACGACCTGGTGGTTGCTGTGCTGGTGGTGGCACGTAGTTTTGATTTTGATCAACCTCATCCTGGTAATCGCCAGCAAAATCATCCTCCTCCGCATCAGCAGCAGGAGCCACAGAAGTAGCAATAGCAGCACCAACAGTTTGGCCAGGTGCAAGAGGGAGACGGCTCGCTCGGCGGAGGGCTGTTTCACGATGTGTAGGTAGTCGTTGTTGTTGTTGTTGTTGTAGAGGTGCGTTAGGAGCAGCCAGTGGTGGTGGTGGAAGACGCGTGAGCAATTCATTAAACCTGTTATCGAGCTTTGTTTCGAATGTCTTCTCCATGTCATCTATCTTCTCCATGGCCTCTTCAAATCTGTTTAGCACATCTTGCACCTGTCCACTCATCATTTGCTGAAACTTATCATGAAGCTCCTTGTTCGTCAAGTTCTCCCAGTCAGTCTCGTCGGCTTGTGATCCTAGCATGGTTAGCAGCAATAGAAACACACAAGAATATGATCCTACAGACTACTAACAAGTGGTGGTGGTGGCGGGTGTCACAAATCCATCAAGCAAATCTCAAATTCTTACCAGTTCTTACCCAGCAGCAGGCGGTGATCGGCAACCGTTGTAGTCAAAACTCTCAAAAGCTTGGATAGAGCGATTGCCAGGGAGAGTCAAACGCACGATGTAGATGTATGTGGAGCTGGGAAGGCTTATAGTATGGTAGCAAAAAGGGTCAGCAATAATCAATTCAGAGATGCAAAGTTGAATAAACGCTCAACGACGGTACTGTGCTGGTCCTAGGCTAGACCGTGCTAGAGACGCGAGCCTAGAACACTAACAAAATCACGGCGCTGCACGTAAATAAGGGAAAAGCACACTCTGGAACTCTCTTTTTTTCACTCTTTTTTTGCGCTCCTTTTTTCGCTCTTTTTTTTGCGAAAAATCACTATAATGGCGAGTGTCTCAAAACTCTTCCCTCGTCAAACTGATAGGATGGGCACGAAAAAAATTTCAATTTTTTTTTGGAAATCAGGGCAGCGACGACGAAAAAGTGCGACAAAAAATCACTATGATGGCACGTGGCTCAAAAGACTCAGAAAAGCCTAAAAACAGGATAGGGAAAAAATATTTTTGCCCGTGAAAATTTTGGCCTAAAAACTGCCCGGGGGTCTCCAGACTCTTTTTTTTTCGAGACCTACGCAGGCAAGGAAACACGAATCAGAATTTAGATTGATCTCAAGAACAAACCTAATATGAGAAGAACTCGGATTGGTGGTGGATATATGGTTGTGGTATATGGCAGCGGTGGTGGTATATGGTAGCGGTGGTGGTATATGGATACAGATTGGTGGTGGTATATGGATACGGATTGGTGGTGGTATATGGATGCGGATTCAGAGCGGTGGCGGATAAGCAATGGTGGTAGATGGGCGATGATGATGGTGCGGCGGCGGCGTGACAACTTATGACCAGAACTCGAAACTCTAAAAAACTAGACTCTAAGACCAGCAACTTGACACGACGATGCAACCGCAAATTCAACAAAGCAAAAACCCTAAAAAGATTATGCAAAGGCTCAGATTGGTTCGGATATGATGAACTAACCCTAATTTTTTTTTGTGGCTTTTTCGTGGACTGTAGGTATGAAGAACAGACTCGGTCTAATCTATGAAAAAAACTGTAAAATCTCAACGAGCAACCTGGAAATCTGATACCACTTGATAGAGGCAAAGGTGTCCCGATGTTTCGATGAGATGATGGCTATCGTTTTCTGTGGGAGTCGACCTTGACGATCCGACTACAAACGTGCGAGACGTCGCGCCTTAGCAATCGCTAAACCAACTTCCGAGGGGTTATTGACCACGCCGGAGCACGATCAACCTGACCACGAGGGCCTGTTTCCTGCGAGCAAACGAAGAACAAGCAAGAAACTGAGATTGCAATCTGGATATTGCGAATATAAGATGAAAACTTTATTGATCAAGGTGGGGTTCTGTGACGTCTTGGTCTGGTCGTTGGACACAAACAAAGTACGAGAAGTTGTAGCTATGGCGAACTTTTAATCTAAACAAAACCCAAAGCCTAAACGATGCCCTAAGGGCTGTATATATGGAGGAGAGAGGGGGAATTTCGTGGCCCTTGGTGGAGGGGTCCGAAACCAACCCTAACTCTTGTTTCCCCA
>NC_053026.1:183694418-183707549 GCF_003073215.2 Triticum urartu | reverse complement strand
AGAGAGAGATCTTAGGTAGAGGCCCAGACCGAAGGCGGCTTAAGGCCCATGGATATAAACCGCCATGTATGTAAACTTGTATTGTATGGTATGTAATAGAGGTCACCGAGCCGGATACGTTGTATAAGCCGACTGGACTATGTAGCCCGCAGGGGCGTCAACCCGTGTATATAAGGGGACGACCTAGCGGCGGCTTAGGACAAGAAACAACAGATCGAGAGTCGGGTCAAGCGTATTCGCTCCCTGCTCATCGAAACCCTAGCAATGTCACCTCCAACTGGATTAGGCTTTTACCTTCACCGTAAGGGGCCGAACTAGTATAAACTCCTCGTGTCCCTTGTCCTGATTAACCCCTCTAAGCTAACCTCATCGCGATGGCTCCACGACTAAGTCCTCACACTAGGATATCTGCCGTGACAATTCCACGACAGAAAGCCTGTTAACGACATGTTCGTATATAGCCCATTTACGGCCCGCTAACTCACGGCCCATTATGGCCTACCGGAATTAAGACCGGTAGCTTCATCTGGGCCATCCAATATGATTCCAGCCCATTGTAACTTCCGGCCCATATTATGGCCCATGATGTCTTTCGGCCCATACGAGGCCATTTGCTCTTGGCCCATTAACGGCCCGTGGTGAATCTGGCCCGTAATGAACAGTGTACCGCTTTATACCCATTAATGGCCCATTATTCCATTGGGCCGATTTTCCAACCCGTGTTATCTTTCGGCCTTCTAAGGGCCCATATTATTCTTGGGCTTATTTCCAGGCATCTTGGTTACTTCGTCCCGTTACTGGCCTTTTTCTGCTTGTGGGCCAAATTCAGCCCGTGGTTACATCAGTCGCCCCGTTTGCGACCCGTTAATCCGTTGGGCCGTTTTCGTAGCGTCATACAAATACGGCAGATTAATGACGGCCTTTATGGTCGGCCCATGATGAAGACGATTCCAAATCTAGCCCGTTTATGGCCCATAATGCGGTCTCTTATTGGCCATGTTTGGTCGATCGATCAAACGGTTCGTAGAAGGCCCATTGATGTTACGGCCCGTAGAAGGCCCATCATTTCTACGGCCCTTCAGAAGGCCCATTTTTTCTATGGCCCGTAGGAGGTCCCCATGGTAACTACAGTAAATATGTAGCCCATGGTTATTGTGGACTAGTTTTAAAAAATAGGTTATTGCAGCTACTAGCAAACATCAAAAAAAGAACTGCACCGAGCACAAGCAAACAAATAAACAAGACAACAAGGAAATAAATAAGCAAGCAAGTTATGCTAGGCTATCACGGCTATTACACATATTACATGCACTTGGCATCAAAGTTCGTCACCAGTGCAAATATAGGGAACAAAGCCGCATATCATATACACTAGTTGTCAAACTTGGCGGCTAGTGCAAATAAACGCCGTAGCAAAACAAGTCCAGAACTGAAACCACTTC
The DNA here is from genome assembly GCF_003073215.2 of Triticum urartu. Lineage (NCBI taxonomy): Eukaryota > Viridiplantae > Streptophyta > Magnoliopsida > Poales > Poaceae > Triticum > Triticum urartu. The sequence goes on along the minus strand of NC_053026.1, from coordinate 183,706,107 downwards.
AGAAGAGCTCAAGAAACAATATCCTGGGTACCCATAATGCTGGCAAGATGCTTCGCAAGCTTATTAAGTTTCTCTTGTTTGGCGCTTAAATCCTCTAGCACTTGCTGTTGCACAAGAAAGTATGCATCTGAATTCTGCAGGGACTTCCTCAGTCCTTCGGCTTCTTGCCGCAGCATAGTTGACTGATGCCTTTCAGCTTGTAGCTGAGACTGAAGAAGCCGAAGTGATTCAGGCAGCGAGTTCGAAGAGCTTGTGCCAGCGGTACTGGCCAGTAACTCGAACACTACATCAACGCAGGACTGTGGGGTTTTTCTCACTGTCTACAAGATCGTTTTTATCACCTTTCTTGGAGACCAACAGGGATGTCCTCACTATCTTGAACCTTATTCTGCATTACTTTCTCTACCATTGCATAGTGGGGTGCTCTTCTCCAATATTCTGTTTGCATACTACAAGAGAAACAAGCAGACACATCACAGGTTTAGCATGTAGTGAATACGAAACTCATTTTTGGTAAACCGGTTCAAGTAGTAAGGTGGACAGGATAACAGCATGAAACAAACATATATCTATGTACTATGGTCACTGTATTGTCCATATCATTCTAGTTTATGTTGCCAAATCAAGATAGAGACACAGTTCAACTCATATATTTTTAAGACACAACAGCATAGACAGAATATAAGTGTGAGAAACTACACATCATTGGCAACACTTGTAATGTGCATCACATGAGAACATAACTATTTATACAACTGAAACTGAAATCAACATAGAGCAAGAAGTTAGAACAACAATCCAGTTAAAGAAATAGATTTAAAACATACGTGTTGCTCCATTGGAGTTTCAACTGGATCCATCAAATTCTAAAGTAGTTGGTATGAGTAAATACAGTGATGCAACAGCAAAGGAGTATGGACCATAGCTACGAAATCTGACCTGAGAACAGTTGCTCTTCTGCTTTAAACATGGAGTTTGGGTTCGCTATGGTGGTCTTCGTGCTTTGGGCACTCCAGTTTCTTTACAAACTGCTCGTGTGGGGGTACTCTGTGGTGGACATGGTGCTTTGTCAACTAGAAGTGGGTTACTATCCGCTGGGGTTGGAGTTAGATGGGTTGAAGCTGGTTCCCTGCCCAACGGTGTAAGTGTGAAATCTGGAAGAGTATCGATTATGTGCGGTGGGGCTAGTTTGTGGGCCAGTACAACCATGGTTCTATCTTCATCGACGGGTAGCACTGTCTTTTGTGAAGAACGGGTTTTTGCTCCCTTATATACTTCCATCACCCCCTCCAATTCAAACGGATGATAAACAAGAAAATATATTGAACGTACAGAGAGTGTATGATAGACATATGTGGTAATTCACATATATGTTGTCTAACCAAACATGACAGCATGACACAATTTCACATATATGATGCCTGACTAAATAGGATAGCATGACACAGCTTCAAATATATGATGGATAACTTAACAGGATATAATGGCATAATTCAACATATGATGAGTATCTAACCAGATGACATGACAAAACTATATGATGTCTTTCTAAAATAGGTTGGGATGAAATAGTTCACATACATGTTGTATAAGTATACGATCATGATAAATTGACATAATTGATTCATATACTAAGCAGCTGGCACTCGCATGTATGAATCTAAAACTAAGCAGATGGAATTAATATTGTGCATATGATGTCTAAACTAAGCAATGCGAGACCATATGCATGATATATATAAACATTGCAACTTAGAGGCATACCCTCAGGTGGGATATAGGACTGTCATTTGTCTCTGAATCCTCCTCTGAGGAGGCTCCCTATACATCGAGATATATGCTTCAACAGGTACCATTGCCCTCTGAAGACCTTGTTTTCACTCTGATTTTTTCCAATAACCGTCTCAAATGGCTGATACACATGAGAGTAGTTCAATATACACAGATTGTCGACAAAGGAATATGTAAAAAAAGATGGCATGAGATAATTCAACATATATAATTGCTTGGCTACATGGCGTGTCATAATTCACATATATTGATAACTGGCTGAAAAACATGGCATTGCATAATTCACATATCTGATATAGAAAGCAAACAGAGCATTCACACACAAAGCATCTAATCTAAGAAGATGGCATGGCAATGCAAGGCAACCATAATGCATGATATGAGCAAATATAACCCTGCCAAGTTAGAGCATGCACCTCGGGGGGGGGGGATACGACTGGTCATCTGTCTCTGAATCCTCCCTCTGAGGAGCTATCTTAACCAGCAGAAAATCCTGCATCGACAGGTAAGCACTGACTGCTCAGAAGACTTCTTTACTCCAGATTTTCCCATGAACCAACTCAAATGGTTGATGCATAGGAAAGAGTAGATGATGTATAAACATTGTTGACAAATGGAATACATTATGAAAAAAATATGGCGCGATACAATTCACATATACGATGACTGGCTAAACAGGATGGCATTGCATGATTCACGTATATGATGCCTGGCTAAAGAAGATGGCATTGCATAATTCCCATATACTCCCTCCATTCCTAAATATTATCTTTTTAAAGATTTCAAATGGACTACCACATACAGATGTATATAGACATATTTTAGAGTGTAGATTCACTCATTTTGCTCCGTATATAGTCACTTGTTGAAATCTCTAAAAAGAAAAATATTTAGGAACGGTGGGAGTATGATATAGAAACCAAACAGGTGGCATTCACACAAAGCAAATCTAAACTAAGCTGATGACATATAAGATGTATAATGTAAGCAATGTGAGGCGCCATATGCATGATATGACCAACATCAGCATGCCAGGTTAGAGCAAACACCTCAGGTGGTAAATAGGAGTGGTCGGCTCCCTCTGAATCCCCATCTGAACAGTTATCTTCCTCTGGAATACAATCTGGAATGGCGGGAGGGGGCACTTCGCCCACCATGGAGCGGCGTCTGCATGACATTATATTCCCACGCAACGGTATTCTCTTTTTCTCTACATGTTTAGTACGATTGTGTACAATCTGACATGCATAATAAAAAAATAGTTAGATTTTGTAAGGCCTAAGGGGTGCATGCAAATCAAGACTGATGGTAGCAAACGAGTGGATAGGATCCAAAACTAATGATAGCAGGTAGATTATAGCTTTAAGTTTAAAAAGATAGACAGAGGATCATCTATTGTTTGTTGCCCACCCAACATGAACCACATAGAAGACCCCAGATGAACCAGATAGTAGACAGATACTATTCGTTGCTGCCTCGAATATGAGACCCACGGGCATTTTAAAACTCAAGTTTGAACGATAAAGTAGCAGGTAATAATAACCGATGTATAACGTAAGCAAACACGAAAGACTGCGACCTCTCTTCCGGAACTGTGTAGTCCTCAGGTTCATCTGCTCAGTCGATGATGGTAATGCAGTTGGCGTGGCTGCCGGCAACAGGGAAGATGATCTGAGGCGGCGAAAGGAAGTCTGCAGGGGGGATCTCTGCTGCAGTGAACGCTTCTGTCGATGGTGCACCTCAGGTGGGGTGGATGACGGCACGGCAGGAGCAGGACATAACACATAGAGTTTTCTTTGATGCCTATCTGAAAATGAAGTAAATCTGTAAGGACTCCTTAGAATTGGAGGATTCTATAAACACAGGGAAAGGAAAACACAGGAATAGGATAGGAATGCACGTGCAAAACAGAGCATTTGGAAACATAGGATTTCTATAAATGTCGGTGTTTGGTTCACATGAATTGGAAGAACACAGGAATGGAGAAACATCGTAAAATTAAAGTCAAACCACGTGAAAATGAAAAAATAAGAATCTTATTATGATAGTAATGCAATTAGTCTTGTTCTTCATGCATATTAATTTGAAAAGGACGTCCAACTGGATATTAAAATTCCTACCATTTTTCTTTGAAAGAGACACCAAAGGAAAAAAATCCTGCAGTTTTGGTTTGCTCCACTCCTAACCAAATGCATGAATAGTAGTACCATAGTAGTTCCATAGCAAAGGATCCCTGAGGGATCGACATGAATGCAGAGTAACAAAGTGATGCGACAAGTGTACAACCTCTTTGGCATAGCCTTGTGCTACCTCTTGAGCATGCCGTTGGTTTTCCCTTGAAGAGGAAAGGGTGATGCTGCCAAGTAGCGTAAGTATTTCCCATAGTTTTCTGAGAACCAAGGTATCAATCCAGTAGGAGATATCAACACAAGTCACCTAGTACCTGCACGAACAATAAAGAACCACCAACGCGATAAAGGGGTTGTCAATCCCTTCATGGTCACTTGCGAAAGTGAGATCTGATAAAGATAGTAAGATAAATATTTTTGATATTTTGTTATATAGATTGGAAAGTAAAGATTGCAAAATAGTAAACGATATGCGATAATAAAAAGAGATGCAATATAATAAGAAAGAGACCCGGGGGCCATAGGTTTCACTAGTGGCTTCTCTCATGATAGCAAGTATCGGTGGGTGAACAAATTACTGCCGATCAATTGATAGAAGAGCGCATAGTTATGAGAATATTTAGGCGATGATTATGAACATAGGCATCATGTCCGTGTTAAGTAGACTAAAACAATTCAGCATCTACTACTATTACTCCACACATCGACACATATCCAACATGCATATAGAGTATTAAGTTCATAAGAACAGAGTAATGCTTTAAGGCAAGATGACATGATGTAGAGGGATAAACTCAAGCAATATGATATAAACCATCTTTTTATCCTCGATGGCAACAATACAATACGTGCCTTGCTGCCCCTACTGTCACTTGGAAAGGACACCACAAGATTGAACCCAAAGCTAAGCACTTCTCCCATTGTAAGAAAGATCAATCTAGTAGGCCAAACTAAACTGATAATTTGAATAGACTTGCAAAGATATCAAATCATGCACATAAAAATTTAGAGAGGAACCAAATATTATTCATAGATAAACTTGATCATAAATCCACAATTCACCGGATCTCGGGAAACACACCGCAAAAAAGTATTACATCGAATAGATCTCCAAGAACATCAAGGAGAACTTTGTATTGAGAACCAAAGCGAGAGAAGAAGACATCTAGCTAATAACTATGGACCCGAAGGTCTGTGGTAAACTACTCACACATCATTGGAGAGGCTATGGTGTTGATGTATAAGCCCTCCGTGATCGAATCCCCCTCCGGCAGATCACCGAAAAAGGCCCCAGATGGGATCTCACGGGTACAAAAGGTTGCGCGTGGAAAAGTGGTTTCAGGCTCCCCTGATGTTTTTTAGGGATAAGAGTATATATAGGGCGAAAAGAAGTACGTCGGTGGAGCTCTGTGGGGCCCACGAGGGGTGGGGGCGCGCCTCCCCCCTGGGCGCGCCCCTCCTGTCTCGCGGACGCTTTCGTCAGACTTCCCACTCCAAGTCTCCTGGTTTTCGTTTGTTCCAGAAAGATCCTCGTGAACGTTCATTCCGTTGGATTCCGTTTTGATATTCCTTTTCCGAAAACACTGAAATAGGCCAAAAAAAAAAATTGGCACTGGGCCTCCGGTTATAGGTTAGTCCAAAAATAATATAAAAGTAGCATATTAAAGCCCATTAAACATGCAAAACAGATAATATAATAGCATGGAACAATCAAAAATTATAGATACGTTGGAGACGTATCAAGCATCCCCAAGCTTAATTCCTGCTGGTCCTCGAGTAGGTAAATGATAAAAACAGAATTTTTGATGTGGAATGCTACCTAGCATAATTTTTAATTTAATTTTCTTTATTCTGGCATGAATTTTCAGATCCAGAAGATTCAAGACAAAAGTTTAATATTGACATAAAAATAATAATACTTCAAGCATACTAACCAAGCAATTATGTCTTCTCAAAATAACATAGCCAAAGAAAGCTCATCCCTACAAAATCATATAGTTTGGCCATGCTTCATTTTCGTCACACAAAATGCTCCCATCATGCACAACCCCGATGAAAAGCCAAGCAATTGTTTCATACTTAGCTTTCTCAAACTTTTTCAACTTCACGCAATATATGAGCGCGAGCCATGGACATAGCACTATAGGTGGAATAGAATGGTTTGTGGAGAAGAAAAAAAGGAGGATAAGTCTCACATCAACTAGGCGTATCAATGGGCTATGGAGATGCCCATCAATAGATATCAATGTGAGTGAGTAGGGATTGCCATGCAACGGATGCACTAGAGCTATAAGTATATGAAAGCTCAACAAAAAAACTAAGTGGGTGTGCATCCAACTTGCTTGCTCATGAAGACCTAGGGCAATTTGAGGAAGCCCATCATTGGAATATACAAGCCAAGTTCTATAATGAAAATTCCCACTAGTATATGAAAGTGACAACATAAGAGACTCTCTATCATGAAGATCCATGGTGCTACTTTGAAGCACAAGTGTGGAAAAGGATAGTAACATTGCCCCTTCCTCTTTTTGCTTCTCCATTTTTTTGCCTTTTTTTTTATGGCCTTTTTTATATATTTATTTTCGTCCGGAGTCTCATCCGGACTTGTGGGGGAATCATAGTCTCCATCATCATTTCCTCACATGGGACAATGCTCTAATAATGAAGATCATCACACTTTATTTACTTACAACTCGATACTTAGAACAAAATATGACTCTATGTGAATGCCTCCGCGGTGTACCGGGATGTGCAATGAATCAAGAAGTGACATGTATAAAAAATATGAATGGTGGCCATGCCACAAATACGATGTCAACTACATGATCATTGCAAAGCAATATGACTATGATGAAGCATGTCATAATAAATGGAACGGTGAAAGTTGCATGGCAATATATCTAGGAATGGCTATGGAAATGCCATAATAGGTAGGTATGGTGGCTGTTTTGAGGAAGGTAAATGATGGGTTTATGGTACCGGCGAAATTTGCGCGGCACAAGAGAGGCTAGAAATGGTGGAAGGGTGAGGGTGCGTATTGTTGAGGAAATCGTTAACTGGTAGTTGCTCGGTTGGCTAGTGAGTAGGGGATTAATCGGCTAATCGGCAAGTTAATCGGCCATTTAATCAATTAATCGGACGATTTTTTGGTTTATCGGCTACTCGGTGACCCTATGAGTAGGGATTAATCGGCAAGTTAACTGGTTAATCGGATGAATTCTTGAACAGGGCGTATAATCTATGAACTCAACATTAGTCAAAAAGAACTCACATACTTATTGCAAAAAATCTACAAGTCATCAAAAGCAAGCAGTACGCGCATGCTCCTAGGGGATAGATTGGTAGGAAAAGACCATCGCTCATCCCCGACCACACTCATAAGGAAGGCACTCAAAGAACACATCATGCTTCAAATTTGCACACAACGGTTACCATACGTGCATGCTACGGGACTTGCAAACCAACACAAGTATTTCTCAATTTCACAATTACTCAACTAGCACGACTCTAATATCACCATCTTTATACCTCAAAACAATTATCAAGTATTAAATCCATAATGCACTCTATATGAAAGTTTTTATTATACCCATCTTGGATGCCTATCATATTAGGACTAATTCCATAACCAAAGAAAATTACCATGTTGTTCTAAAGGACTCTCAAAATAATATAAGTGAAGCATGAGATATCAATAATTTCTATAAAATAAAACCACAACCTTGCTAAAAAAGATATAAGTGAAGCACTAGAGCAAAACTATCTAGCTCAAAAGATATAAGTGAAGCACATGGAGTATTCTAATAAATTCCGATTCATGTGTGTCTCTCCCAAAAGGTGTGTACAGCAAGGATGATTGTGGTAAACTAAAAGGCAAAGACTCAAATCATACAAGACGCTCCAAGCAAAACACATATCATGTGGTGAATAAAATATAGCCTCAAGTAAAGTTACCGATAGACAAGACGAAAGAGGGGATGCCTTCCGGGGCATCCCCAAGCTTAGGATTTTGGTTGTCTTGAATTTTACCTTGGGGTGCCATGGGCATCCCCAAGCTTAGCCTTTGCCACTCCTTTGTTCCAAAATCCATCAAATCTTTACCCAAAATTTTGAAAACTTCACAACACAAAACTCAACAGAAAATCTCATGAGCTCCGTTAGTATAAGAAAACAAACCACCACTTTAAGGTACTGTAATTAACTCATTCTTTATTTATATTGGTGTTAAACCTATTTATTCCAACTTCTCTAGGTTTCACCCCCGATACTAGCCATAGATTCATCAAAATAAGCAAACAACACACGAAAAACAGAATCTGTCAAAACAGAACAATGTAGCAATCTGGAGGTTTCGAATACTTCTGTAACTCCAAAATTCTAAAATATTATGACATCCTAAATAATTTCTATATTGATCTAATGCAGTTGAATTGGTACTTTATCGCTCTCTGGTAACGAATGAAAATTATTTTCGTGAGCGCATACTTTTGTTTTTATCTGCAAGATCAAACAACAATCACCCAAGAAGATCCTAAAGGCTTTACTTGACACAAACACTAATTAAAACATAAAAAACACAATCATAAATAGAGGCTGGATAAACTATTTATTACTAAACAGAAACAAAAGTAAAGAACAAAAATAAAATTGGGTTGCCTCCCAACAAGCGCTATCGTTTAACGCCCCTAGCTAGGCATAAAAGCAATAAATAGATCTAGGTATTGTCATCTTTGGTATGCAATCCATAAGTGTCTCTCATAATTGATTAATAAGGCAATTTAATTTTCTTTCTAGGAAAGTGTTCCATGCCTTTCCTTAACGTAAATTGGAATATATATTTCCTTCTTTCATGTCAATAATGCACCAATCGTTCTAAGGAAGATCTACCAAGAATAATAGGACATGTAGGATTGAAATTCTATATCAAGAACGATGAAATCTACGGGCACATAATTCCTATTTGCAACAAGAACATCATTAATCCTTCCCATAAGGTTTCTTAATGGTGGAATCCGCAAGGTGCAAATTTAAACGAACAATCATCAAATTCACGGAACTAACACATCACACAAAGTTTTTGGAATCGTGGAAACACTAGCACCCAAATCACACAAAGCATAGCATTCATAATCTGTAATCTTAATCTTTATAGTAGGTCCACTCATCATAAAGTTTTCTAGGAATAGAAACTTCTAGTTCAAGCTTTTCTTCATAAGATTGCATTAAAGCATCAACGATATGTTTAGTAAAAGGCTTTATTTTCATCATAGCATGAGGAGAATTTAACACGGATTGCAACAAGGAAATACAATCTATCAAAGAGAAATTATCATAATTAAATTCCTTGAAATCCAAAATAGTGGGTTCATTGCTATGTAAAGTTTTGACCTCTTCAATCCCAGTTTTATTAATTTTAGCATCAAGATCTAAAAACTCCGAATCATTGGGACGCCTTTTAACTAAAGTTGACTCATCTTCAGTCCCATCTTTATCTAGATTCATAATGGAAAACAAAGATTTAATAGGAGACACATCAATCACTTTTAGATCTTCATCTTATTATCCTCTAGATCTTGATTTAGCGGCCATCTAATTAACTAAGGTGGCTTGCTTATCCGAAATTTGGCCCTACTAATTTTCAAGATGGGCAAAATGAGATTTCAAACCATAAAATTCTTAGACATATCATCAGCTCTTTATTCATGTACTCATAAAAGCCTTTTGTTTTTAAGCTCGTTTCTAAGAAATCATTATGCTCAAATTGCAAACACATAAAGCTTCTAACGTTGTTCTCAATTTATTCCAACCTTCCTAAGGTGAGGATCAACGCTTGTAGGCAAGGCCATCAGGGCAAACAACACACAAGAGGCAAGCGAAAGAAGGCGAACAGGAAAAGGGGCGATAAAACGGCAAAGGTGAAGTGGGGGAGAGGAAAACGAGAGGCGAATGGCAAATAATGTAATGCGAGGGAGAAGAGTTTATGATGGGTACTTGGTATGTCTTGACTTGAGCATAGATCTCCCCGGCAACGGCGCTAGAAATCCTTCTTGCTACCTCTTGAGCATGTGTTGTTTTTCCCTTGAAGAGGAAAGGGTGATGCAGCAAAGTAGCGTAAGTATTTCCCTCAAATTTTGAGAACCAAGGTATCAATCCAGTAGGAGATAACACGGAAGTCACCTAGTACCTGCACAAACAATTAAGAACCTTGCAACCAACGCGATAAAGGGGTTGTCAATCCCTTCACGGTCACTTGCAAAAGTGAGATCTGATAAAGATAGTAAAATAAATATTTTTGGTATTTTTGTTGTATAGATTGGAAAGTAAAGATTGCAAAATAGTAAACTAGATGCGATAATAAAAAGAGATGCAATGTAATAAGGAAGAGACACCGGGGCAAGTTTCACTAGTGGCTTCTCTCATGATAGCATGTATTACGGTGGGTGAACAAATTACTGCCGAGCAATTGATGGAAGAGCGCATAATTATGAGAATATCTAGGCAATGATTATGAACATAGGCATCACGTCTATGTTAAGTAGACCGAAATGATTCTGCATCTACTACTATTACTCCACACATCAACCGCTATCCAGCATGCATTTAGAGTATTAAGTTCATAAGAACAGAGTAATGCTTTAGGCAAGATGACATGATGTAGAGGGATAAACTCAAGCAATATGATATAAACCCCATATTTTTATCCTCGATGGAAACAATACAATACGTGCCTTGCTACCCCTCCTGTCACTGGGAAAGGACACCGCAAGATTGAACCCAAAGCTAAGCATTTGTCCCATTGCAAGAAAGATCAATCTAGTAGGCCAAACTAAACCAAAAATTCGAAGATACTTGCAAAGATATCAAATCATGCATATGAGAATTCAGAGAAGAACCAAATATTATTCATAGATAAACTTGATCATAAATCCACAATTCATCGGATCTCGTCAAACACACCGCAAAAAGTATTACATCGAATAGATCTCCAAGAACATCGAGGAGAACTTTGTATTGAGAACCAAAGAGAGAGAAGAAGCCATCTAGCTAATAACTATGAACCCGAAGGTCTGTGGTAAACTACTCACACATCATCGGAGAGGCTATGGTGTTGATTTAGAAGCCCTCCGTGATCGAATACCCCTCCGGCAGATCACCAGAAATGGCCCCAGATGGGATCTCACAGGTATAGAAGGTTGCGGCGGTGGAAAAGTGTTTCGTGGCTCCCCTTGATGTTTTTAGGGTATAAGAGTATATATAGGCGAAAGAAGTACGTCAGTGGAGCTCCATGGGGCCCATGAGGGTGGGGGCGCGCCCTCCTGCTTGTGGAAGCTTCGCGGAATTCCAGAGTTACACTCCAAGTCTCCTGGTTTGCGTTTGTTCCAAGAAAGATCCTCGCGAAGGTTTCGTTCCGTCTGGATTTCGTTTGATATTCATTTTCTACGAAACACTGAAATAGGCAAAAAAAACAGAAACTAGCACTGGGCCTCCGGTTAATAGGTTAGTCCCAAAAATAATATGAAAGAGCATATTAAATCATTAAACATCCAAAACTAGATAATATAATAGCATGGAACAATCAAAAACTATAGATACGTTGGAGACGTATCACCTTGTCAACCTCGGCATCATTGGGTTGGACGTGGAGGATGGTGATGCTGGTGTGACTGTCGGAGGCGGGGAAGAAGGTCTGAGGCCTCTAGAAACAACGCCGAGGGTACTGCTCCATTGTGATGGACGGTTCCGTTGCTGGAGCAGCTTCGATGAGGTGT
>NC_053026.1:183677277-183693418 GCF_003073215.2 Triticum urartu | reverse complement strand
TTATCGGTAGGAGCGAATTGCTAGGGTTTGGCAGTGGTTAATGACAAGTGAAACTCGGTGGCGCCGGATAGGAAGAATCGGTAGGACCGAGTTTGGCTTAGGGTTTAGGTCATATGTGGATATGGGAAAGTAGTTGAGGGTTTTGGAGCATATCACTAAGCACATGAAGCAAGAGGCTCATTAAGCAACACCTCATCCCTCCTTGATAGTATTGGCTTTTCCTAAAGACTCAATGTGATCTTGGATCACTAAAATATAAAATGAAGAGTCTTGAGCTTTTGAGCTTGAGCCAATCCTTTGTCCTTAGCATTTTGAGGGTTCCACTTTCACATCCATGCCATGCCAATCATTGAGCTTTCCTGAAATAATCATCTTGGAATAGCGTTAGCTCAATGAGCTATATGTTGTTATGAATTACCAAAACCACCTAGGGATAGTTGCACTTTCAAGTGTCCTCCTTTCCTCTTTGGTGCAAAGGGGGCAAGCGCAGTCGCGGAGTACCGAGGCATCAGGCAAAAGGTTGCCATTTCGGTGCAACAAGACCAAGACCAGGAGGACTGCAAGACGGAGGTCATTGTGGAGCCCAAGACGGCGTCATCACCAGAGCTTTGTGCAGGCGAAGACTACTTTTGTCAGGATAGCTGGTACTAGCTGTCCCCCTTCAAATTAGCCCGCCATTGTTGGCTCCCTTCCCGCTCGATATTTGGGAAGAGGACCAGGGCCTCTATAAATAGGACCAGCAACCCACAGGGCAAAGGGGGAGAAGAGATGCAGATAAACAAGGGGGATCGAGACCAACGATAGAGGAGAATCAGAGAGAGAGAGAGAGAGAGAAGGGTGACTGAACTCCTCCCAGCAGTTCATCGCCCCAGCCAAGAACAGACCCTCGCGAGGCTGTTCTTCCTTGTATTGTTCCTCATCATCAGCCCAAGAGGCAATCCACCACACCACACACTGGAGTAGGGTATTACACCACAACGGTGGCCCGAACCAGTATAAACCCTGTGTCTCTGGTGTTGTTCTTTCCATAGCTTAGATCTTAGAAAGGCGGAGGGGTGCAGGTAGGTAGGAGGCGAAATCTCCGCGCGCACCCCAGTGTTCGAACCTTAAGGGTCTGTCGGAACCCAAAATACGACATTTGGCACGCCAGGTAGGGGTGCGCCGGAATTCATCTTCCACCACCCCGTTCTCCTCCGACCATCGCGCCCATGTCTGACGCTCGTCGGGCCCGCGCCGAGCGCCGGGCCGCTCCCGCTTCCCGCGTCGCCCAGACGGCTCCTGTCGACGGGCGTCCTCGCCGTTCCCCGTCACCTGCCGTCAACGCCACCACCGGCCCGGCGGGGGACGAGCAGCAAGCATCGTCTCAGCATCCGTCCGTGCGGCAAGACGGCCGCACCGCTACTCCCTCGCTCACCCCAGCTGGTTCTTCGTCTCGCGCGCTCCGCGCACCCATGGAGGCTCGAGCTGCGCTCATCGCGGCAAACGAGCTCCTGCGCTACCGCCCCGTCGACGACGTCTATGAAAAATGGCTCGCCCGCGTCGCCGAGCTTGTCCGCGCCGCAGGGGGCTCTCCTGCACCATCCGTTCCGCTGCACCGCACCCCGCCCCGCGCGGGCGACGAAGCTCCGGCAGTGCCCCGGCCGTCTCCTCCTCAAGAAGGCGCCATGGCTCCAAGGCGTGTGGCCCCTGGGCGGAACCTGCTCCGTCAGGTGCCAGCGCAGCAAGAGCAAAGCTGCCAGGAAGTCCCTCGCCCGCAAGAAGCTGCCCGGGCGCTCCCTCCTCCAGCACGTCGCGACCATGCTGCTGCTCCCGCATGTCAAGACCCAGCTGCAGCGCGTGGGGACATGCAAGACCAAGCTCTCCGTCACCCAAGGCCTCCCGTGGCCACAGCAGGCTGCCATGCCTTCACCACCGAGCTACGCAGCGTCGCGTGGCCTGACAAGTTCAAGCCAGACCTGCCTCCTCGTTACGACGGCACGACTGACCCTGCGGAGTTCCTCCAGCTCTACGAGCTGGGCATCGAAGCTGCCAACGGAGACGAGAAGGTCATGGTGAACTGGTTCCCCATGGCACTCAAGGACGGGGCCCACACCTGGCTCCTGAACCTGGCTCCAGGCACGATCTTCTCCTGGGATGAGATGCGCACCCGCTTCATCGCCAACTTCCAAGGTACTCGCGACCGGCCACCCGCCGTGAGCGACATGCGCCGCATCAAGCAACAACCCGGGGAGACCCTGCAGAAGTACATCGAGCGCTTCAACAATGCACGCCTCAAGATTGCCAAGGTGACTGAGGAGGCCATCATCTCAGCCTTCTCCGACGGCGTGCGCGATGTCAAGATGAAGGAGCAGCTGGCGATGCATGAAGACCTGTGCACTTCCTTGGAGCTATTCAACTTGGCAACCAAGTGCGCCAGGGCTAAGGAAGGGCGTCTCTCCCTCCTCGAGCTGCCTGCCGCAGACCCAGAAGAGAAGAAGCCCAAGGCCAAGGATGTGAAGCGCAAGGGGGCTGCCGTGCTCACGGCGGAACCAGACACCAAGCGGGGCAGAGATCAGCCCGAACCTTCCAAGGGCAGCTGGTACTGTGTGTACCACGACCTCCACACCCACAACACCAACGAATGTCAAGAGCTCCGAGCCGTCGAGAAGGAAGGATCGGCCGTCGCCCCGACCTCGGTGACCGGGGCTACGGTCGAGGAGGAGGAAGGAACGCAGGACGCTGGGAAGACCGTGGCCTGCGCCAAGGGTGGCGCGATCAACCTCGCGAGGATCGCTGGCAAGACCCGCCTCGCGAGGGAGACTGGAGGGATCAGCCTCGCGAGGATCGCCCGCAAGGCAACGCAGGCCTCCCTCCACTGCCGCCGCAGCCAAGGAGAAACGAGGACCGCCACCAAGACGAGGGGGCTGGGGGCTTCTAGGAGCCGCGCGCGATCGCCTGCATCCTGGGCGGGGCTCAGGCCCCAGCCTCTCAACGCATCTTCAAGCAGTTCGCCCGCGAAGTGAATGCAGTCCTTCCCAGGCTTGAAGCCACGCGCCCTCTCAGGTGGTCGGCGTGCGCCATCACGTTCAGCTCAGCAGATCAGCTCAAGTGTGCGGCTACAGCCAGAGTCCTCCCAATGCTTTGTTCCCTAATCATCAGCAACGTGGTGGTCACCAGGACCCTCATCGATGGCGGGGCAGGGCTCAACGTCCTGTCCATGGAAACATTCAACAATCTCCAAGTGCCCTACAACCAGCTTCAGCCAACCAAGCCCTTCTCCGGAATCACCGACGGCTCCACGGTCCTGATTGGGCAGGTCCGCCTCCCTGTCACCTTCGGGGCACGCGACAACTACCGCACCGAGCTCATCGACTTCGACATCGCTCACATTCGCCTGTCGTACAACGCCATCCTTGGGTACCCGGCGCTGGCCAAGTTCATGGCCGTAACTCACCACGGCTACAACGTCCTCAAGATGCCAGGAAGTGGCGGAGTCATCACGGTGCCCTGTAAAGAGATGGACGCGGTGTGTTCCCTGGAACGAGCCTTTCAGGCCGTGTCATTGGAAGACCCGGATCGCGGAAGCAGGAGGCTTCCCGAGACCACCCCCAAGAAGAAGAAGACATTGTCTGGCCCAGCCCCTCAGGAGGCAGGCCCCTCTGGGCCCGTGCCTGCCCAGGGGGAACCTCCTTCCATCGCATAGGGAAGCGCGCCCGGCGCCCTCCTCAGGCAGGGCTCGGGGGCTCTCCCCTGGAGGGCTACCGACCTGGCTAGGGTCATGAGGGAGGCGCTTGGGCACCACATGGAGGCGTGTTTCGAAGCACGTTTCCCTCAAGAAGGAGTAAGGCAAGGAGAACCAGACCCTCAGGAGTTCGTCAGCAAGGCCATTCAGGAGCTACAGGAGTCAAGGGTCATGAAAGGCGGCCGCCGTCTACCAGCAGTGGCTCCCCATCCAGGCAAGGATGGTGGGCTGCGCGTCTGCATCGACATACCAGGGCTCAACCGAGTCGCCTCTCTAGAGCGCCTCTGGCCCTCGCGAGTGGGGCGCTGCGGAGGTCCACCCCACAGCTACGTTCGCATGCCTTACGGCTTGCCGAACGCGGCTGCCACGTACCAGCGCCTCATGAGGGGCATCATGGAGGCACAAGAGGCCAGGCGTTCCGCAGCCCTGGAGGAGATGGAGATGGTCCGCGGGGAGCCGCCAGCACCTCCAGAGCCTCCCGAGGCCCCCAGGCCTGGGGGCTCGTGAGGATCGGCTTCCGCAGCCCACCGAGTCTGCTACACCAACACCCCTTCGTCCTCAACGTCATCAGGTGACATCTTTCAAGTTTCACTTCCAGCTGGGAGCGCCCCCCAGGGCTGCATTATTCCCAGGCCGCATGGGTCCGTCCCTGCGGCATGTATCCCTTTTATTTCATGTTGTTAGCTTACCTTGTTGGGGGCGCCCCTCGGGTTGCATCATCCCCAAGTCGCTCGGGCCTGGCCCAGTGATGTCGGCCTTCCCAGCATCTATTTGGATGAATCCACTCCTTCACGGCTAATGTGTTTGCCCTAGCTGCCTGCTCAACTGACGCCAACTGACGGAACTGCTCCCAAATGGCATGACGCTTGCGCATGGGTCCATCCCTGCAACGCCAACAAACCTGAATGGCTGAGCTCTGGCCGCGGCAGCCCCGCATGGCGCCACCTCGTCAAGCCTTTAGTGCCTCGTACCCCTCGGAAGCAACCAACGGCTGACTGTCAATTGTCATGGCAACCCCTCGTTTTTTCTATGATGGGCCTATAGGATCTCCTGAAGGAGCTGCGTCAGGCGAGGCCCTTGCGGTGTCTCCTTCACTCTCATCCTCGCGAACCGCTTGCACGTTAAAGGGGGGGTGCCTGAGCATCGCGACTCAGGGCTCCTACTGGCTCTCCAGCCCTCACCCTCTGGCCTTGTCCACGGCATCGCGACCTGGCATACCAGCGACGGCTGAGACTCGCTCGAGGGCCGGGACCCGAGGACGTAGAGCAGAAAGGGGAGCAAAGGTGAGAGGGGAGGGACACGCGAGGACCTCGCCGAGCAACCTCACGCCTGCCGATGCACGGACCCGGCGACACACCAGAGAGCGACCCCTGATTCTCGAGATAAGTCACCACCCGGAAGCGCCAGCTACCGTGGCACCACCCCCGCACCTAATGCAATCCCGTGTTAGCGATGCCGCTCTCCTTTCTCACCGAACGACGGCTGCTTGAGCGCCAAAGGGGACCTCCTGAGCATCGCGACTCAGGGGCTCTTACCGGACTCCGGGTCGCTCACCTCCTGGCCTTGACCACGGCATCGCGACCTGGCATACCAGCGACGGCTGAAGCCGCCTTGGGACTGGGACCTGTCGGCGCAGAGCACCAAGCCCTCGTGAGGTTCGAAAGGGAGGACTGAGCTAAGACGGAATGAGCAACTCACACAATTCTACGACAAGGGTTGTAATAACAAAACAGGATCACAGGCACCTTACAAGCCCCCACGGGACGCGTCTTTGATTCCTCGCAGGGAACAGATCCTAAAGGGACACTAACTACGCGCGCCCCTGCAGAAGACGCCATCATCAACAGTGGGCCATCAAGCACCAGCGCCAACCCCATCCAGATCAGAGTCGGCGGCGTCCTGACGAGCCCGCCCTGCTCCAGGAGCGGCGCCGGCTTGGGGGCTCGTAGCTGTCGTCGCTCGTCTCCGGAGTCGCGAAGAGCTCGCCGGAGTCGCTGGAACCTCCGACGCCCCCACCGCCTGAGGAGCCTCCAAGGGAGTGGTCGGCGGGCCCGGTCCTCACCGCAGTAGGGTCCCGGCCACCTCTCCCGGGGCAGCACTCTGGCCGGCGCCCGTTTGCATCGAAGACCTTGAAGAACATCATCGAAGCACCATCGTACTCCAAGTGGATCGCGAAGGCGCCTCTTGTCCTGCACCCGTGGGCGATTTCGCTCCAGCCTCGAGTCATGAAGACCTCGCCCGGGGCAATGACCGCGACCTCTGCCTCGGTCGCGAGGGTGCTGCATCCGGCGTGCTGCAGCCAAAGCTCCAGGGGCTCTCCCTGTGGGACGATGGAGGCAAAGAAGGGAGGAAGGCGAATCCAAGACTGAGGAGGCATGGTGACGTGGAGCACGAACTCTCGGGAGGAGCCCCCGGTGTGGACCCCAGGGGGGACGACCCACACCTTCGTGACCCGTCGGCGCCGACGGCGGTGCCGCCCGTGGCGATCAGCATCAGCTCCTTCAGGGCCCTCGTTGTGGGCGTACAAGGGAAGCGGGAACCCCGGCGGTGCCCGCTCGCACCAGGGCCTCGACACCACCTGATCAGCCCCCTCGTCTAGGCCGCGGAGGACGAGCCGTTTCTTCGGCGGGAGCGGGACTGGTTCCTCTCGGGGAGCCTTTTCCTTCTCTGCCGTCGAGAACCGGCGGATCGGGGCCATCGCAGCAAGACGGAGCAAGGATCGGGAAGAAGGAGAAGCAAGAAGGGATGGACTGGAAGGGCGCGCACCGTTCCGTACTTATAGCCGGCGAAGGCCAACCGCCAACCTCCACGATCGCAGGTAATCATGACCCGCTTTGCATGCAGTGACTTGTCCAATCCGTGCAGTTGCCGAGGCGCCATGGGGAAGTGGAGATGCCCACGTCCAATCAACCGCCACGCGGCACCCAAGGCCGCAGGCTGTTAGGGCCCGCGGCGCTTCGCTCTTGCCCTTCCGCCTCCCTGCACGGCCAAGTCCGGGCGTGCCTTGAGCCCGGGGGCTACTGTCGGCGTTCTGGGAACGGGGGTCCCCAGACTTGCCTGCCTGTGGCCTGCGGCGTGGCTCAAAGGGGGGCCCAGCACGGCCCATCTTCACCAACACAGACCCAAGACCCTCGCGAGGGGCCAAGCCTCGCGGGGCGGACGACGCGGAGCTTCCTCAGGCACGGCCTCACCAGGCTGGCTCGCGAGGAGGCGGAGAGATCAAGGCGGGGTACCTCACGAGGTGCCCGTGACGCAAGCCATGACGACCAAGGGCGCCAGGCGGGTGCCAGACCGCGCAGTGTTGTAGGATCGAAAGTATGTCTAGAGGGGGGGGTGATTAGACTACTTGACCAAATAAAAACTTAACCTTTTCCCAATTTTAGTTCTTGGCAGATTTTAGCTATTTTAGGACAAGTCAAGCAATCATCACATAATTCAAGCAAGCATGCAAAGAGTATATATGAAGCGGAAAGTAAAGCATGCAACTTGCAAGAATGTAAAGGGAAGGGTTTGGAGAATTCAAACGCAATTGGAGACACGGATGTTTTTCCCGTGGTTCGGATAGGTGGTGCTATCCTACATCCACGTTGATGGAGACTTCAACCCACGAAGGGTAACGGTTGCGCGAGTCCACACAGGGCTCCACCCAAGGGTAACGGTTGCGCGAGTCCACACAGGGCTCCACCCACGAAGGGTCCATGAAGAAGCAACCACCCACAAAGGGTCCACGAAGAAGCAACCTTGTCTATCCCACCATGGCCATCGCCCACACAGGACTTGCCTCACTAGAGGTAGATCTTCACGAAGTAGGCGATCTCCTTGCCCTTACAAACTCCTTGGTTCAACTCCACAATCTTGTCAGAGGCTCCCAAGTGACACCTAGCCAATCTAGGAGACACCACTCTCCAAGAAGTAACAAATGGTGTGTAGGTAATGAACTCCTTGCTCTTGTGCTTCAAATGATAGTCTCCCCAACACTCAACTCTCTCTCATAGGATTTGGATTTGGTGGAAAGAAGGTTTGAGTGGAAAGCAACTTGGGAAGGCTAGAGATCAAGATTCATATGGTAGGAATGGAATATCTTGGTCTCAACACATGAGTAGGTGGTTCTCTCTCAGAACATATGAGTTGGAATGGTGTGTGTGTGTTCTGATGGCTCTCTCATCGAATGAGAAGGAGGTGGAGGGGTATATATAGCCTCCACACAAAATCCAACCGTTACACAATTTTCCAATCTCGGTGGGACCGAATCAATAAGCTCGGTCGGACCGAAAATGTAAACCTAGTGACCATTAGTGATTTTCGGTGGGACTGACATGCAACTCGGTAGGACCGATATGGTTAGGGTTTGGGCATAACGTAATCTCGGTGAGACCGATTACACAAACTCGGTGAGACCGAATTTGGTAATTAGCTAACCAGAGAGTTGGTCAGGCAAACTCGGTGGGACCGATTTGCTCTTTCGGTGAGACCGAGTGGAACTCGGTGAGACCGAAAAGTTACAAAGGGGAAACACTGAGTTTACATTGCAATCTCGGTGGGACCGATTCGCTCTTTTGGTAAGACCAAAAAGTTACGAAAGGGAAACAGAGAGTTTGCAACCCCATCTCGGTTGGACCGAGATCGTTATCGGTAGGAGCGAATTGCTAGGGTTTGGCAGTGGTTAATGACAAGTGAAACTCGGTGGCGCCGGATAGGAAGAATCGGTAGGACCGAGTTTGGCTTAGGGTTTAGGTCATATGTGGATATGGGAAAGTAGTTGAGGGTTTTGGAGCATATCACTAAGCACATGAAGCAAGAGGCTCATTAAGCAACACCTCATCCCTCCTTGATAGTATTGGCTTTTCCTAAAGACTCAATGTGATCTTGGATCACTAAAATATAAAATGAAGAGTCTTGAGCTTTTGAGCTTGAGCCAATCCTTTGTCCTTAACATTTTGAGGGTTCCACTTTCACATCCATGCCATGCCAATCATTGAGCTTTCCTGAAATAATCATCTTGGAATAGCATTAGCTCAATGAGCTATATGTTGTTATGAATTACCAAAACCTCCTAGGGATAGTTGCACTTTCAATCTCCCCCTTTTTGGTAATTGATGACAACATATAGATCAAAGCTTCGACAAAAGATAATAATCATGAAATATATCGTCGCTTTGAGAAGTATGTGATAAGCAAGAGCTCCCCCTAAATTTGTGCATATTAAAATTTGCTTTGGACTGCAAATGCACAAAGAGTTAGAGTCATGGGTTACTCTTCCATGTCACATACATCTTGGTGGAGCGCTCAAAATGATAAGAATGAAATACATGCACTCATCACCAAGAAAAGTGAATGATCACACAAGATAGATAGGATAATAGCATTAAGCAAGCATTAAGTGTAGCTTATGATCAAACACATGATCATCAATGTCTCACAAATAATGACGTAGTATCTCAAGCACTCAAAAGCAAACAAGTTCGAAAAACCACCAAATAAAGCAAGAGAGAAAAGCAGCACTCTCTCTCTCGAAGCCTATGATCTATACATCTTCTCCCCCTTTGGCAACAAGTTACCAAAAAGTTCCTAGAAAATGCATAGCACTAGATCGACGCTCAGGCTTGATCTTCAGGTGGTGGTGGAGTCCGGATCACTCCAAGGACGAAGGCTTCGGTAGATGCTGAAGTAGACGCTGGAGTTGGAGCTGAAGTAGATGGTGGAGTTGGTGGAACTGAGGCTATGGCTGGTGCTGAGGTGGTGGCTCTTGTGTCAGCAACTGGCACGGCAGACGACCTCGGACCTCTTGGCACTCTGGCAAAGGCATGAGTAGTAGTCCTGCCTCTCCTCTCCTGCATGTCCTCCTGGAGCTGCTCCACTGTAGACTGAACTTCCGTTACTTTGACATCCAGGTCATAGAACTTCTGTTCCATGATTCTCTCTAGGCTCTGCTGATTCTGAGTGAGGGTGGCCAGACTTTGCTCAATCCTCAGCGTGGATGCAATCAAGTAACCAAGCTGCTCTTGTTTGGTCTTCAAGAAGTATTCAGATGCCTCCTCTTGAGTAGGCATCTTGGCAGCTTTCTCCTTCATCGCCTTCTCCTTCTTTGCAAATGCTTGTGCATACGATGGCTCGTTCTCATTCATCACAACTTCATTGTTCTCAAAATCTGGACGGATGGGCAAATGTTCCTTGTCCAATAAATATATGCACGTGCCCATCTTGGAGTTGATGAGCTCCTGAATCTGAGGGGCATATCCGCAGCTCCTCTTCTGGTCTGCTGCAGTCCTCTTGATTGTTTCCACTATGAGGCTCATCACCTTGAACTTCTGAGGCACATCAAACACATGTAGCAAGTTGATAGCATGGCCTCTGGTCATCTTGTGATCTCCAGACTTGGGCAGTAAGGTGTGCCTTAGTATCCAATTGATCGTCGGGAGCCCTGACAGAAGGTAATGTACTGAGCCAAACTTGAAGGTATCAAGTGCTTCATTTGGGATCTCCTTGTACATATTTGACATGGAGTTATGGTCCATCTTCTTCTTGGCATAGATATCCAAGTCATCATCTTGCTCCTCTGGGGCATTAATGATCTGTGCCCACTCAGCAACTGTGGATTGGTACCTTGTACCCTCAGACATCCATGTGATCCTCCCATCTGGATAAAAGTGAGCTGTGGAGTAGAACTGCATGATGAGTTCCTCGTTCCACTTTGTGAGCTTCTGCCCAACAAAGTCAGCTACTCCACAAGCTATGAAGCTGTCTTGCACTCCAGGATAGTGCTCCTCATTGTCCTTGATGTATGTCCAATCAACCCATCGCATATCACAGACAATGGGCTTCTTATCTAGCAGCACTGTCTCATAAAAATCCTGCTGCTCCTTGGTGTGAAACCTGTAGTCCACGGCAGTCCTTCTCCTTGAAGCATACGGGTCTGCTTCTCTCCACTTTCTCAGCCCTGAATCCCTCCTGAGCTTCATGTCCTCAGCCACAGGATGAGCATCATTGTGGTCTGGGATCTTGGGCTTTAGCTTCCTTAGGACATTCTCTTCCTCTTCTTCAGCAACAGTCTCAGGCACTGGGGCCTTGTTCTTTTCAGCTGCAGGAATGCTCCTTGTATTTCTCTTAGGCCTTGGATTTGGAGCTGACTTGGCCTTGGAAGCAGCTCCCCCTGATTTTATAGCATCTCCCATTAGCTTGGGTGCCTTGGGCGCTGGTGCAGCTACCTCTTCTTCCTCTTCTTCTTCCATGATGGAAGCTTTGCCAAGCACTCTAGCCACAGTCTTCTTCACCCTTTCCTTTCTTTTCTTGCCCTCAGCTGCAACTGGCTCTTGGGGAGTGGGCTTCTTAGTTGAGGCTCTTGCCTTTGACATGGGCTGCCTGCCTGCTGGCCTTTTGATTTTCAGACCTGGCTTAGTGCCTTGAGCTGGCTCAACTCTCTTGGAAGTGGCCTCTTCCTCTGCCACATAGTCCTCATCTTCGGAATCTGAAGTCCTCTTCTTCCTTTGTCTCGTGGCAGCCTTTGGCAAATTTCTAGGAGTGCTCCTGCTGCCTTCATCAGATGAACTGGAGGGACTAGTGCCCTCACTCATCACCACTTGCTGCTCTAACATATTTTGGCTATCACTTTGATCAAACATGCTGCAAACTGACTGCTGACCCTGTGAATAGATTATAGATGAGATAGAAAAGATGAGCATCACAAAATGCAGAGATTTTTGCAAAAGAATGATCCAAAAACTTAGTTTTAGTTTCCCACTGAAATTATCTCGGATCTACCGATTTTCAAACTCGGTGATACCGAAGCAGTTTTGGAACCTAAACTAGTGAACTCGGTAGGACCGAGTCACAGTTCGGTGGCACCGAGACTGCTAGGGTTTCACTAAGTTCAAAAATCGGTCACACCGATAAGTAATTCTCGGTCAGACCGAGTCTCACTTGTGCAATGGCATAAGCCAAATCGGTGGGACCGAGTTTTTCAACTCGGTGGGTCCGAGATAGTTTCGGCGGAAACCTAAACCTAGAATTTTCGAATCAAACCTAATCTATGAGCGTTTTGACTGGATAGAAGTTTATCAAACGTGGCTAGAATCAATATGATCACAATGTGCTAGGAATCAGATTGAGGAGTAGCACAAAGATCAAGTCCATACCCTAGTTCGGCGGGGACTTGCTACGGCGGCAACGGCGGGGCAGAATTCCCGTTGACGGTGACGGAGACCAGCGACTGGAGGCTGCTGGCGGCGACAAGACGATCCGGAGACCACGAGGGCAGAGCAGGCTATCGCGCGGGCGAAGGGGTTCAGAGAAATTTCCAAATTTTGCCCGTGACTATATATAGCCCGACCCTGTCGGTGTGACCGAGTGGAACGACTCGGTGGCACTGAGATTCATAACTGCGTGCAGTTACTGAAACTCGGTGTGACCGAAAGGTTCAAATCGGTTGCACCGAGATCGAAAACCTAGATCAACTTAATGATCTTGGTAGGACCGAAAGTGGAGTATCGTCAGACCGAGAATCATAAAGAGGTTTTGGAAGTTTAAGTCTATGACGAATCGGGGACTCCGAGCGCTCCTCACACAGAGTGGTTCGAATCTGACTTGATCAAATTTTGTGATGCAGCATGAATAGAGTTTGAGACGAGAAAAGCATAGATAGCTAGAGGAGGTTCTTAGGCATTCTTGTCCATCCACTTGGCAAAAAGAAATAAAGCCGAACAATCAAAACAACAAGTGGATGTCCTTGAATGAGTAAAATATGCAACCAGCATGCTCACACAATAAGATGGCAAATGAAATATGTGACAAGGCATGCACAACCAATTCTAGCATCTATTAAGCAATTTGCGATGACTAGGTCATCTATATATGAGTATATTGACTTAGGAGTCAGGTGAGATCACTTGATCATAGGTCATACTCATCGTTTAAGCTCAAGTGGGGTTACCACTTTTACATAAAGCATTATTGTGTTCACATCTTTAGAGTTGCTTTAGCTCAAGTCTTAGAGTAAAGCTCCCCCTAGATGTGATATCCCCCCTTAGAGGGATGAACTAACCTCGGGTTTTGTCGATGATGACTTCATGTAGATGTTGAAGATGTGGATGCTCAATGTTGATGTAGATCACTTGGAGCTATCCATTTGAGTGAATTGCACTTTCAATACCTACATGGGTTAGTCCCACAAGGAACAAACAAGGATATCCATAGACATAGAGTGATGCACACACAAGATGATGTCCATGAAAACTTTTAGGTTACCTTGTCCCTTGTCTTACCAACAAGAGGGTTTGTGACTCCTTGAACTAGTGCAAGATGTGGAAGTTGATTGCACTTGTTCTTGCCAAAATGATAAGAGTGAAGTATGTTGGCGGAGTCACCCTCAAGAACTCTCTAGTTCTTCTTCTTTTGGATCCACACCATCTTGATGGGAATCCTTGGAGTTGTAGTCGTACTTGATGAAGTGGAACTTGAAGTAGTCTTGGGAATCCACTTGACTAAGGTCTTAGGAGCTTCTTCAAATGCATCAATTTCCTCTTGAAGCTTGTCCTTGCCTTTTTGCTTGTAGTCTTGTGGTGGAAGATCATCTTGAGCTTGTTTCCCCTTGAAAGAAGTATCATACTTCTCTTGTTGAGGGACAAACTTTGTCTTGGGGTATTGATCTTCTTCCCACTCAACTCCATTGGCATTGAACTTTCGCTCAAAACCAACACCTTGATTCTTCTGGTGCATTCCTTGCTTGCACACAATTTCCTCGAATTGCTTACTCCCGGCAAGGCTTTTGTACACTCCTTTCTCTATAATTCCCTTCAATAAACTATTTTCTTGCTCAAGTGTAACTTGGCTAAGAGAATCATTAGTGGAATCAAGAGAGCTACTAGAAGCAACAATATTGGATTTAGCATGATCATTGTTACTACTAGAGGAAGAATCTTTCTTGTTACTAGACTTGACTTGAGGCATGTAAGTGGATAAGAGTAAACGCTTGGCAATGTAAGAAGAACTTTTCTTGCGGAGATCATCATTGATTGCCTTTAAGAACTCATGCTCTTGCTCAAGATTGAGCTTTTCAAAGCGTAATTTCTCATGAGCTCTTAAAAGTTCTCGATGATCTTCGAAGATAGTGTCATGAGCTAACTTAAGAGTTTTTAGTTCTTTAGTTAGAGCCTCAATCTTCTCCTTATCATTGTCATTCGTTTTATCTTGATTAGCATGATTAACTGTTCTTTCATCATAGTATTCATCACTAGAGTTGTCAACAAGCAAATCATCACCTAACAAGTCATCTTCATCACTATTGAAATCAACATACTCGGGGTGTGTTACCTTAGGACCTTTGGCCATGAAGCATCTTCCAATTCCTTCATTTGGTGAGTCAAATATGTCGTAGGAGTTGGTTGACACAAGTGCTAGACCGGCAACACCTTCATCTTGAGTATCTTCGGAGTCAGAGTGATAACTTCTCTCGGAGTGGCTGTCGGAGTCAGAGCCGGATACCCATTCACCAACATGAGCTTGATGTCTTCGTCTTGTGTAGCTCCTTGATGATTTTTCCTTCCTTTCTGAATCCTTGCTTCTCCGTGAGTATCTTCGTTCATAACGATCATCTCTACTCCTTCTCTCTCTTGGTGGTGATCCTTTGCTTCTTCTTTTTGGAGAATCTTCTCTTCTCTTGTAGGGAGCCGTACACTCATTGGAATAGTGTCCGGGTCTTCCACAATTGTAACAATTTCGCTCTCGACTAGAAGATCTTTTGTCATTGTAGGACCTTGACTTGGAGCTTCTATCTTTGCTTCTACTCTTGTAGAACTTGTTGAAGTTCTTCACCATTAAGCTCAATTCTTCATTGAAGTCTTGTTTCTCACTTGATGATGTAGGGGCTTCACATGAGGCTTTATAGGCACCACTTGATTTGTTGTGAAGTTCCTCTTTATCCTTAAGTGACATCTCATGAGCAACAATTCTTCCAATCACCTCTGTTGGCTTGAGATCTTTGTAATTGGGCATCATTTGGATCAATGTGCACACGATATCATATTTTCCATCCAAGGCTCTTAGAATATTCTTGATGATGAATCTATCGGTCATCTCTTCACTTCCTAAGCCGGCAATCTCATTTGTGATGAGAGCAAGCCTAGAGTACATCTCAACGACACCTTCACCATCCTTCATCTTGAACTTGTCAAGTTGGCTTTGAAGTACATCCAACTTGGATTCCTTGACAGAGTCGGTACCTTCGTGCATATCAATCAAAGTGTCCCAAATTTCCTTTGCATTCTCAAGGCGGCTGATTTTGTTGAATTCTTCGGGGCACAATCCGTTGAAGAGAATGTCACAAGCTTGAGCATTGTATTGCAACATCTTCAACTCATCCGCGGTAGCTTCACGGTTTGGTTCTCTCCCATCAAAGAAGTCACCTTGCAAACCAACACACACAATAGCCCAAACGGCGGGGTTATGTCCAAGAATATGCATTTTCATTTTATGCTTCCAACTAGCAAAATTAGTACCATCAAAGTAAGGACCTCTATGGTGATAATTTCCCTCGCTAGACGCCATACTCTCCTAGGTTGTGAAACCAAGGCTATGACCACCAAAAGCTATGGAGATCAAGCAAATGGAGACCAAAGCTCTGATACCACTTGTAGGATCGAAAGTATGTCTAGCGGGGGGGTGATTAGACTACTTGACCAAATAAAAACTTAACCTTTTCCCAATTTTAGTTCTTGGCAGATTTTAGCTATTTTAGGACAAGTCAAGCAATCATCACATAATTCAAGCAAGCATGCAAAGAGTATATAGGCATCGGAAAGTAAAGCATGCAACTTGCAAGAATGTAAAGGGAAGCGTTTGGAGAATTCAAACGCAATTGGAGACACGGATGTTTTTCCCGTGGTTCGGATAGGTGGTGCTATCCTACATCCATGTTGATGGAGACTTCAACCCACGAAGGGTAACGGTTGCGCGAGTCCACACAGGGCTCCACCCAAGGGTAACGGTTGCGCGAGTCCACACATGGCTCCACCCACGAAGGGTCCACGAAGAAGCAACCACCCACAAAGGGTCCACGAAGAAGCAACCTTGTCTATCCCACCATGGCCATCGCCCACACAGGACTTGCTTCACTAGCGGTAGATCTTCACGAAGTAGGCGATCTCCTTGCCCTTACAAACTCCTTGTTTCAACTCCACAATCTTGTCGGAGGCTCCCAAGTGACACCTAGCCAATCTAGGAGACACCACTCTCCAAGAAGTAACAAATGGTGTGTAGGTAATGAACTCCTTGCTCTTGTGCTTCAAATGATAGTCTCCCCAACACTCAACTCTCTCTCATAGGATTTGGATTTGGTGGAAAGAAGGTTTGAGTGGAAAGCAACTTGGGAAGGCTAGAGATCAAGATTCATATGGTAGGAATGGAATATCTTGGTCTCAACACATGAGT